>NC_056733.1:55303434-55513434 GCF_019279795.1 Protopterus annectens
TATATATATATATATATATATTAATATATTTTTTGATTTTATATATATATTAATATATTTATATATATATATATATATATATATATATATATATATATATATATATGTATCCGCGGTGGTGCTGCTGCGGTAGCGTTGTCGCCTCACAGTAAGACGCTGTCCGGTTCGATTCTCAACTAAAGCATCTTCTGCGTGGAGACATGCGTGAATGGGTGTACCTTCGTTGAAGGTTGTGCATCAGGGCTGGTAACTCGGCACGTAAAAATCAACTACCAATCATTAGTGGACTGGAGTTCCGCTGTGGCGACCCCTAACCGGGAAAAGCCGAAAGACACAACAACATTAATATATATATATATATATATATATATATATATATTTTTTTTTTTTTTATTGTCAGTTTTTTATGTTCAGGTATTTGTGAGTTTAGATCATTTTAAGTAAACCCATATATATGCATATGTATGGTGGTAAGGATGCCAACTATTAAAATCCAAACAGGAATTGGAAAAAGTACTTTTTTCTGTATATATCTGATTTTATACATTTATTAATCTTGTCAATAGTTAATTTTACATCTAGATAAGATATTATTTCCTTACTAAATTGATAAGTAAATTTTAAGAATTCAACAGTATTATTTATATATCTAATAAACATTCCAAGCTCCTCTATACTACCTTCCCATATAATAAAAATATCATCCAAATAACGAGTATATTGCCTTATATGCTTGAAATGGATGTTTGGGAGCACAAATTCTTGCTCCCAAAAATGCCATTATTGCAGTCAGTTGTCAGACCTTTAAAACAAGTTTACACTTATGCATGCCTGCTGGATTAGCACATCCCAGCAGAACGAATCTGTCCTTGGCATCCTTAACTCCTGTAGGGGCTCTCTTATCAGCTGTAATCAGTGTTTTTCTGGGGCAATAACCCCAGAACAACGTCGTTTCATTAGAACTGTAGATTTGTTCTGCTGTTAGTTTTTCATCAGCGACAATCTTGGCAAACTCATCAATGAATTTCTTGGCTGCCCCATGATCAGCGCATGCTTTATAACACAAAATACAAGTAATCTCCGTGGTATCCCTGAAGTCTCAAAACAACCCAGTAAAGTGTAGTGGGTCCAAAAACAAAACAGTGTAAGAAACTTCTCTGTTTGGAAGATTTTCAGTCCATATATTTCTAGTTAATCACTGTATATTAATCAGATCAGACAATAGTAGTAGAAGTAGCGAACGTAAACTCGTCTTAAGTCAAAACAAAACAAAAAGTAATAATAGAAAATATATAATTGTACAGCATTACTAAGTATTTGAAAGTAATCCAAGCAAGGCAGGCAGTCTGTTTCCAGTCGAAAATCCTTTATTAAGTACTCAGACAAGCGATCCAAGTAAAACAAAAATAGTGTAATAATTTCCTCACAAGCTTTCTAAATATATACTTTTGATCAGGCATGGGAGTGGTTTATTGTGCTGTAAAACAAAGTGTTACTGGTACACATGTTAAATTCACATCCCTTTCCCCATCAGTGTGACATTCGAGCTGGTCCTGCCCTACTTAGTAGCTGTCATAATAATATATAACCCTTATGTACTTTAAATAAAATTATATAATGATGTGGTACCTCTTATTTAACCAAATTATTAAGTAGATTATTAAGTCTGTGATTTTATCCAAGATAATATACTACATGGCTGGAAATATATCAACCTTAGTTCATTTGGCATTCAAAAAATATATATAAATATATACATATACATTTTGCATGTAAAAATCAATTTCTGTTTTCATAACCTATTGTTAACAAAGATCGCTTTCGTCCTTCTAGACTTCTTCAGGTCTGTGTACAAGAACCCTAAAAACCTATATAATTGTATAATTAGTTAGTATTGTTATTATACATCATTTTGAACAAAGCGGAAAAAAGAATCAGAAAAAAATAAAAATAAGAAAAAATGTATGTATGATGATGGAAACAAAATATACACTTAAATTTCAACTGTTTTAAAATGGTATTTAAAACCAATTTGTAGAATAAAATAAAATAAAATACAATTAGTCATGTAAACATTGTGGCAATTTTCTAAGTTCCAATGCACATTTAATTGAACAGTAGTAGTTTAGTCCAGGCTTCCTAAAACAGTTCACTTTTAATTGCCACATGAGTTCATGTTTCTTCAGAATATTCAGGATGTCTCCTTCAAGATCACCCATGTCTATGCGATCCAGGATCTGGAACTTAAAACTTGTGTATCTTTTATGAAGAGAAAGGTATTTGGCTAGTGCATTATTTTTACATCCAGAGTGGATTTCTGACAGATGGCATGAAATCCTACGCTTGTGTTTATTTACAGTCTTGCCCACATAGAATGCATCACATTCATTGCACTGTGCCCTGTAAATTACTTTTTTAGTGTTACAGTCACCTCCTGCACTGGTTCTAATGATCTTCAAATGGAAAATAGCTGCTAGGCCTTTTTATAGTTTCATCAATAGGCTTATTTTCAGTGTCATTACTTTTGCCATGAAACTGTACCCTTAAGTTGAGCTTCCTCACAAACATTTTAAGGTCTATCAGTACCTGGGCAACCTCACTCGTGCAGCTTGATACAAATGTAAGTCCTTTGGACAACACACTTTTTTCCTCTTCAGTCAGTGCTTTAACAGAGTTGTTCCAGATAAGTGGGGCACCTGTTATTGTGGTACCTGTTGTTGTTATTGTATCTGTTATTGTGGCTGGTTCCTCCGTCTGAGCCTGGGACCTGGGTTGTAGTCAGGGTTCAAGTTGGGATTGCCCAGGTATTGTATTTCCCTCACTCCTGTCCACTGTTTGGTTCTCCTGTCTCCCCGGGAGTTTGTGGATAGAGTATGAGCCCTCTGGAATTCCTCCTCTGCTTTCTGGAATCTTGGTGGGTTGTAGTAGTATTCCTCGCTGTGGCTGTGGTATGGGGGGACCTGGTAAGAGGGACAAGCTTTGGGGCTCTGGTGGTGATCGTCGTTCTTTCTTTAATGGATAAAATGTTTATGAGGAAGCTCAACTTAAGGGTACAGTTTCATGGCAAAAGTAATGACACTGAAAATAAGCCTATTGATGAAACTATAAAAAGGCCTAGCAGCTATTGTCCACCACTACATCAAACACTAGCTGCTTTCAAAGTGAAATGTGAGATGGATATCAGGAAACTGCTTAAAAAACCTCCTAAGAAAAAACTTTATAAATTAACACAGGGAGAAAGAAAAGCATTGCTTGAGCTAGGCAGTGATAAATCCAGGCGTGTAATGAAGGCAGACAAGGGAGGAGGTATACTTGTGAGTGATACCACTAGCTACAACCAAAAGATAGAGAACATGCTGGAAGATAACAGATTTTATGAGTTATTTACCATGGATGACATAAAAAGAGCATATGATTTATTGAACACTAATCTCACCACATTATGGGAAGAAAAACTTATCACTGAAAATCTTTATAATTATTTATGGAGCCCATGTCCACATTTACCTTACTTTTTTGGAATACCAAAGCCACACAAGAACAGAGAAGACCCACCTTATAAACCAGTGGTAGCAAGTGGAGGTTCCCTTACTGAAGCCACAGCCATTTACCTTGATTACTTGCTGAAACCTCTAGCAGAAAAGAATAAGTCATACATAAGAGATTCAATGGATTTTTTGAAGAAAATAGAAAACATTACAGTGAAAGCTGACAGTGTTTTGGTAACTATTGATGTGGAATCCTTGTACACAGTGCTCCCTCACAATTACTGTATAACAGCAGCTATGGGGTCTTTTAAGAAACATAATCAGGGTACACAGGCACAACTGCAAAAGTTAAGCAAGCTCATTAATCTTGTACTGGACTTCAATTTCTTTACTTTCAATGGCTAACACTACAAACAAAAAACTGGTATAGCAATGGGGGCTGCCATGGCTGCCAGCATAGCTAACATAGCCCAGGGCAAATGGGAGGAGGACTTTGTGTTAAACAACACAGATTACATGCAGCATATCACATGTTATTTATGTTTTATTGATGATGTCTTTATTGTGTGGGAAGGTGACACCTTGCAGCTTGGAGATTTTATCACTTACCTCAATCAAACAACCCCCTTCCTGAAGTTTACCTCTTCCCATAGCTGTACTAAAAACCACTTTCTTAGATATGCAGATTTCCAGGGACACCAACGATAACAGAATCACCACTGATCTCTTCAGAAAACCAACGAGGGTTAACTTATTACTTCACAGTAAAAGTCTACATCCTACAAAAACCAAGTATAATGTAGTGAAGTCCCAAGGCTATAGATTAGCTCAAATTACCACAGAGATGGAACCATTTTTGAGAAACCTGAACAACTTAAAGAATGATTTTCTAGTGAGAGGCTATGAAAGTCAGATGTTAAAAAACATCCTGGAACCCATTATAGAACTGAAAATGACTGAAGCACCTTCACAGAACCTCCCCAGTATAAAAATGTTAAGTAATTCCAAAGAGAATAACAAATGCAAAAATAGCTGCATCCTGACATACACTTTGGATTATCACAGTATCAAAAATATTATTGAAGAAAACTGGGACATTGTCACAGGAAACCCTTTTTTGATTAACATCTTAGGTGAAGCCCCATCATTGTTTATAGGAAGGCCAGGAACATTAGAAATTTTGTTGAATTTAAACCTAGACCATGTGAGAAAAGCACTAAAAGATGTGAAACTAATTCTACATTTTGTATATTTATACAGCAAGGTGATAGTTTTTATTGCCCTTATTTAAAGAAGATCATTAAAACCAGTGCAGGAGGTGACTGTAACACTTGTTTGTCTTTTCGGCTTTTCCCGGTAAGGGGTCACCACAGTGGAACTCCGGTCCGCCATTGATTGGCAGTAGATTTTTTTTTACGAAATGCCGAGGTGCCAGCTCGATGCCCAACCTTCAACGAAGGCATGCCCATTTATGCACGCATGTCTTTCGAACGCTACCCAACCGTGGGGAGGACATGCAGACTCCACACAGAAGGCACTCCCAAGCCAAGCCGAGTATTGAACGGGAGAACCTCTTGCTGTGATGTAACAACGCTACTGCCGTACCACTGGAGGTGACTGTAACACTAAAAAAGTCATTTACAGGGCACAGTGCAACGAATGTGATGCATTCTATGTGGGAAAGACTGTAAATAAACTCAAGCGTAGGATTTCATGTCATCTGTCAGAAATCCGCTCTGGATGTAAAAATAATGCACTAGCCAAACACCTTTCTCTTCATAAAAGACACACAGGTTTTAAGTTCCAGATCCTGGATCGCATAGACATGGGTGATCTTGAAGGAGACATCCCGAATATTCTGGAGAAACATGAACTCATGTGGCAATTAAAGCTGAACTCTTTTAGGAAGCCTGGACTAAACTACTACTGTTCAATTAAAAGTGCACTGGAACTTAGACAATTGCCACATTGTTTACATGACTAATTGTATTTTATTTTATTTTATTCTACAAATTGGTTTTAAATACCATTTTAAATAAGTTGAAATTTAAGTGTATATTTTGTTTCCATCATCATACATACATTTTTTCTTATTTTGATTTTTTTCTGGTTCTTTTTTCCACTTTATTCAAAATGATGTGTAATAACAATACTAACTAATTATACAATTATATAGGTTTTTAGGGTTCTTGTACACAGACCTGAAGAAGTCTGGAAGGACGAAAGTGATCTTTGTTAACAATAGGTTATGAAATAGAAAGTGATTTTTACATGCAAAATGTATATGTATATATTTATATATATGTTTTGATTGCCAAATGAACTAAGGTTGATATATTTCCAGCCATGTAGTATATTGTCTTAGATAAAATCACAGACTTAATAACCTACTTAATAATTTGGTTAAATAAGAGGTACCACATCATTATATAATTTTATTTAAAGTACATAAGGGTTATATATTATTATGACAGCTACTAAGTAGGGCAGGACCAGCTTGAATGTCACACTTATGGGGGAAGGGATGTGAATTTAACATGTGTACCAATAACACTTTGTTTTACAGCACAATAAGCCACTCCCATGCCTGATAATCTTCCACACAGAGAAGTTTCTTACACTGTTTTGCAGATGCTTTATAACCACACATCTTTAAATATTTAATGCCATGCCTTTCTTAAATTTTTGTAACCACCCTGTTGAACATTCACAGTTACCTTCGATATTCATTTCATCATGATAGATTTTTGCTTGGTTCACGATCAGCGTGTCGCTAAGTGGCATGAGTTCTCTATGACGCTGATGAATCCACTCCATCGATACATTGAGTTCCTCATTTTTCACTGTATGCAATGTTTTTTCTATTTTTCATTAACTTTTGTTTGTCACTTTCAGCATAAAACTTCAACATCACTTTCAGCATAAAACTTCAACAATTTGGCTTTAGATAATGGATGTTACATTGCCAAACTCTTCAGTCAGATGCTTCACATTCACAGCGTCAGGTTTTTCCAGCAACTTGACTTTCTGTGATATAAATGAACACAAGTGCTTCACTTTTTTTCTTTTTACTATTATCCATACAGATATCTGGAGGCCTTTGCAACATTTTTAACAATACCTTCACACCGCAGAGCACAAAACATGCTGTATTGCACAAATGCGTTGCTGTGACTACTGCTGATAACAGACTGGTGTCAACTTACTGGAAAACTGTAATTTTCCATTTGTGGTGTATCAAGCCAGCACTCAAAAACTTCTGGATTTTGGAGGTTTCTGGATTTTAGAATTCCAGATAAAGGATTCTTAACCTGTGTATGAGCTATATGAAATCTGAATTTCACTAATTTGGCTTTTCAATATAAAGAAACTGGCAACTAACTCATCAGAACCAACAAGAGAAAAACACAGTATTTTACACCTCAGTCCCCTGCTGCTTTAATATATGAACTTCAAAATCACACAACAGTGGAGAAAAAGGCAAAGATCCCTAACCCACTTTATGCAGTCTGGCAAAGAATACCCAGAGCATCAAACTGATAGCAGCATAAATAAATCTAATGGAAAAATTTGCTTATACTGTTACAACCAAGAGATTCAAACAGTCGAACAACTACATGCATCATTTTATTCATCTATTTTTTTATTATTTATTTGCTTTTGTTTACCAGAAAGGCTGAGTGGACCATGCAAGAGATATAGATCACTTAGTAGGAGGGTGCACAGGAAAGCAGGTGGGGTATGCTTACTTGTGATAAAGGAGGAAGACAATGTTGTAGTTGCTGGGCGTATTAGCCGGGGTGACATCCACAGGTGCAAAGCCAGGAATTTGGAGGCTGGGATTTGAGGCTGACTTTAAAACATTTTGTAGCTGATATTTGTCAGAGTGTTACAGGAAGATTATTCCAAACTTTAGATAGGTAGGTGGAAAGTAAGGAGTCGCCAAAAGTGTTGTGTGATCTTATGGTCATGGCAAGAGAGGCACCTTTAGAGTAGAAAGGTCTAGATAGAATATTCAATTGAATAAGGGTTTTTATCTAAAGACATGCTTCTGGAGCATTTTCTCCCCGGGCCTCCGCTGAAAACAGGATCTGTGGACCTAGTCGGACTTTCCCAGTCAACAAATGTTAAATAAAAATAAATAAAAATAAAAAAAATCACTAGATAGTTTAGTAAACATCAATGTACTACATCAAATATAAAGTTTGAACATGTGAATCTTGAACTAGTAAATGGAACCCAACATATATATAATTAGCATGGGGTGTGGGGGTACAGGAGGGCTTGCTCCAACTGCAAAAAAACATTTAGTTTTGCTTGTGCTTATTATTTATTTATTTATTTATGTATTGCATCTGTTGACTGGAAAAGTCCACTGGCCCAAGGAAGAACCCATTTTCTGTGGAGGCCCAGGGAGAAAAGCTCCAACATTAATAACACAGTACAAACAAGTAAGAAAAACTGCTACAGTGATAGCAATAATTGTTAATACATTGGATGTAGAGTATATCATTGATCCATTTCATTGCAGTAGAAATATACTGAGTCTTGTACAAGACAGAGGGACATATATCTTCAAGAAATAATATAGGACTATGATAGAGAAAGAAAAATAGTGGTGATGAAGAGTTATATATATATATATATATATATATATATATATATATATATATATAAGTGTGGAAGGAGTGCAGGTATATGTCTAGATAGTTATGAGTGTGTAAGGTGAATGAGAGTGGTTACTGGGCTGATGTAGGAGGTGGAAGGGATTAATGACAGATCATGAAATCAGAATGGTGTGGGGGGACTAGGAGTGTAAGCAGAACACAGGTAGGGGTTTAGGTTTAGTAAGAGGGGGACAGTATAAGTGGTTAGTTATCAGGGGTACAGGAGCATATCCAGTTTGAGGAGAGATGCAATTTGAGGGATTTTTTAAGGGAAGCATGATTATTCATCGTCCTGAGTGATGGAGGAATCTTATTCCATAACTTGGATACAGCGTGAGAGTATAACATTTGCCCAGCTGAGTGTTTGGGTTTATCAACAATCAATAGCATTTTGTGTTCAAACCAGAGGTGGCGACTGGGGTGGTAAGTGGTTAAGATGGTGGAGAGGGAGGGACAGTTTAAGGTTCGTAGATCATCTTATGAGCTGTAGTAAGTAGTAGATAAGTGAGGTGGTGTGGGGATTCAAGCCAATTCAGTTTATGCAGAGCGATGCAGTGATGAGAGGAGTATTTTGCGCTAGTTGCGAATTTAGCAACTTTGTTATAGCAAGAGTTTAGTTTTTGTTTTAGTAATGATTGCAAGTTAGTGAGAATAGGGGTGCCATATAGAAGAGTTAAAAGCAGGAAGGATGAGGCTAAGGCCTTTTTTGCTGAGATGCTAAGGAAGTGGTTGTACCTATAAAGGGCACCTAACTTTTGATGGGTTTTTTGATGTTGCTGTGGATGTGAAGGTCAAAAGTTAGGTTGTCATCAATGATGACACCTAGTAATTTGGTACTAGGGACAACTTCAATGGTAGTATTGTTATTGGAAGGGACAGTAAATAGAGACTTATTGACAAGAGTAGATTTGGTAAATGTGAATAGCAAGAGTTTAGTTTTATTGGGGTTGAGGGTGAGGTGGTTTAAGGACATCCAGTGTTCAGTGGAGGTAAAAGCTTCTTGTGTTAGATGCTGTAAAGTAGTAAGAGATTTAGAAGAACAGATTATAGTGGAGTCATCTGCATATTGGATGATGGAGCAATGGGTTAGAGAGTTGTGAAAGTTATTGACAAACACAATGAATAACAAGGGGCCTAGAATTGAACCTTGAGGAACGCCTGTGTTAGTAGTGATGAAGGAGGAGAAGGAACCCTGCCATATAGTAGATTGTTGCCTGTTGGTAAGGTAATTAGAGAACCATTGGAGGGTGGGAGGAGATAGGCTGAGGTTGGAGAGTTTTGTTATCAGTAAGGGGTGGGAGATAGTGTTGAATGTTTTAGTTAAATCTAGAAAGATTGCAGATACAAAGGAGCCTGTGTCTCGAGCAGAGGTGTAGCTAGGATTTTCAAATTTGTACTTACAGCTCTCAAACTGCTACCCCCTCCCCAGCCAAGCTACGGCCATTCTCATAATTCACGGTCTTTTAGTGTCGATGAAGAGGCATTCGCTTTAATGCCTCTTCAGTAATATAGATTCACTCAAACTCAGTTCCTTGAATTGAAAATGAACCTGAAAGTCAGTTCTTTGAAAAATGCAGCATGGTAGGTGGGGTAGAGGATTCATGCTTTTGTTTTCTGTAACTAAGGTACAGGTTTTGAGCTTGAGTAAATTACTAACCACCTGCTACCCCTAACTAGGGTGTTTCATTCACACACACACACCCCTACCTACCTCATAGTGCAAGAAATATGGACAAAGCCTAAAATAAACAGGGACAGATATTAAATAATTCTCTCGTGAACTTAGCTGGGAACCTGTCAAAGAAGGGACACCATTTTAATATGAGCACTGTTAACTTGAGCAGCTCACAAAATTAGAGAATCTACATACATTTCTGAAATAAAAGTAATGTATAACTTTGATCATTACAGTTATTTATAATTGTAAACCCTCCAAATTTTCTTCCAAAATTGCTATTTTGCGGAGGGATTATTAGGGGGAGAGCAACATTTTGAGCCAAAATTGGTGACAGTTGAGAGGTTTGGATATTCCTAATTCTATAAAGTGATTTATTTGCATGTACCTCTCAACCTCTTAATGCAGGAAATCTGGACAAGGCCAAATATATTGGGATACAAACAGTACTAAAAATTGATCTTGTATAAACTTAAGACAGTTGATAGAATAACAGGTCTTGCTTTAGCATGCAGTTTTATGAAGGTTATGACGTCTGAAACTTAACGTCTGTTATTATTTAGTGACTTCATTCCTAAATGATTTGCCAGAAAAGTTTTATTTTGCATTTTACAGCACGAACACCAATAAATATCTGCTAAACAAAGCAATGCAGTCTCACAATGAAACTAGACTTAGCATTAAAACTTCTCTGCCCTTGAAACTCACATTCATTGAAACAGGATTGAAACCCACATTCAAAGAAAATACATTTTGCCAGTGGCAGATAAAGATTAACTTTGGGCTGTTTTCAATTCATAGGCCCCTTGCACATGAAACATACACTTGCTCTTTGATACACCTTCCTGATTGTATTAAATTATATTCCTTGTACAATACAGTATAGTTGTTAGAGAGCATTTTAAATTTATTGTTTTGAACATTTTTCCAGTAAACAATGAAACAAAATGCATGCACCAATAATGACAAAACAGCCCAATTCAGAATATTTTCATCATAAAAGTCTACTCAAACTTCTACAGTCCACCAGTATCAGTAAATATGCACAATCTCTGAACTAGTAAAAGCCATCTACATAATTCCACATTAAAGAAATCTATAACTAATGAAGAGGTTTCTGCTAGCAAACAACTTTATATTTCATTGTTTCATCTACAAATAAAGTGCATGTTGCCCTTGAGGAATAAATTGCCTATGTTGCATTAAAAAATGACACGCTAGTAATATTGCAATAGGGAATGGATGGCAAACTGATAACAGGTTCATAGTTACTACTAGATATCTTCACCAAAAGGGACTACAGCATCCACCCCCCTTTACAGCACAGTACAGTAGCAGCAATGCATCTACCTACTGTGGAAGAAGAACCCACAGCCTTCTGCATCAAAAGCAAGTACACTACCTGCTGTGCTATTAACAATACAAACAGACTCAGCATAAGCAACTCTAAACTTTAGTTCCCCTGCAGCTCTCAGTTCCTTGTAAAATGTACTCGACACTCAGCTGTATCTCTGAACTTTGCAGCACAAGAAATCTGGAAAAAGCCAACATTTATTGGGGGGGGGGGACAAAAGCCCAAAAACCAGGGACACATTTTTAAACATTGCTTGTATAATTTTGGAAAGTTGCTAGAATAAAATGCTGTGTTACCACCATGCATGTCTTGAACCCAGAACCATAAGCACTACAGTCAGTGCAACATACCACTATGCTAAAATAGTAGTTTGAAAAATAGGAAGACTGAAACTTAATGGCTATCATTTAGATAGCTCTCAACCTCTTAGCACAAAAAACCTGGACAAACAAAGCCAATAATGAGGGAATACAAATTCAGTTCTCAATTAACACCTTAGCACAAAAAACCTGGACAAACAACAAAAACAATAATGGGGGAATACAACTTCAGTTCTCACTTCTCACCATAGCTGGGGAATACAACTTCAGTTCTCACTTCTCACCACAGCTGGGGAATACAACTTCAGTTCTCACTTCTCACCAAAGCTCACAACTGTTAGAAAAAAAAAATCTGAACAAAGTTCAGAAATGGTGATGGTTAGGGACTTTAGGCTCTTTTTACCCTGAAGCAAAGGTACAGGGTTTGAGCCTAAACACCTGTAGCCAGCAGGTGAATTACATGGGGGACATTTTCACACACACACACACACACACTCACTCTCTCCTTACCTGATAATCCATTCATAATGTTCACCCGATTGCCTTCACCACAACAATAATCTGTTCACGACTGCCTTGCCCCTCCACTACAACCAACAATGATTATCCATGCGACTGCCTCCACCATAATCCAATACATTCAAGCTATCACCGCTATGCACATTTTCCGCTCGCAGCCAGCCAGCCGGACATGACGTGATTTGAGCTCAATTCCGACTGGCTGGTATGTAGCCATGTGCTGGATCTGCTGCAATTGCAATTGCTCTATGGTTCTGGCTCCCAGCATTCTTAAAAAAAATGTAACTTAAAGGAGTCAGCATCCTTAAAGGAGAACACTGTTTTTAAAATACTTAAGGAGCCAACGCTGTTTAAAAAACAAAAATATGTATTTTTTTAATTACAAAAAGCTACCCCCTCTTCTAAAGAAGTTGTACTGAAATCAGTACAGTGCGTATGCCTCCCAACGTCCCTGGTCTTGAGCTCTATTTACTGTGTCTAAGAAGGAGTTGAGAGCTGTGCTAGTGCTATATCCAGGCCTGAAGCCGTTTTGAGTGGGGGAGATCATGTGATGATTTACTAGGTAGCTTAGGAGCTATGTGTGGATGCACTTTTCTAGTATTTTAGAGACAGGAGAAAGAATGGCGATGGGATGAAAATTGGGAATTTCAGAGTTATTCCTCCTTTGTGAAGAGCGATCACATAAACTTTCTTCCATATGTCAGGTATACATGATTCTTTTATGGATCTGTTAAGGAGGATGCTGATGGGGTATGCAATGGAGGGGGTTGCTTGTTGTAGATATTCTGCTGGTAAATTATCTGTAGCATTGGTGCATGGTTTAAGCTTGAGAAGAACTTTTAGGTTGGTGGATGTAGGAAGAGGTGAGAATGAGAAGACAGGTAGAGGGTTTGAAGTGGTTTGTGCAGATGGACCTACTTGTTGGTCTGGGTTAATGGGTGGGAAGGTGGCAGTAAGTTTGGTGATGGTTTCTATGAAGTAAGTGTTAAAGAGGGAGGTAAGTTCAGAGGGAGTTTTTTCTGGGTTTGGGCATGGGGTGCTGTTAGTGCCTGGGTGGAGTAGGGTGTTGATTGCTCCCCAGAATTTTTTGGGGTTTTGTTTATGTTGGTCTTGAATGGTGTGGAAATATTCTTTCTTATTTTTTATAACTAGGCATTTTGCTTGATTATGTAGTTGTTTATATTGAAGGAGGTTAGAAGGTGTTTTGTTTTTTGCTATGCTTTCCAGGCTTTGTCTCTGGAGGACATAACCTGTTTTGTGGACTTAGTAAGCCAGCAAGCATGTCTTGTTTTGATTCTCTTTAGCCTGAGTGGGGCTAAGCTGTTTAGAATCTTAAGGAAAGTGGAGTTGAAGAGTTCCACAGCTTCATTAAGTGGGAGAGATTTCAGTGGATTCCAATTAACAGTCTGCAGGATTTCATTGAAGGTATTTTGGGAGAATTTGGATAGATCTATGGAATGTCTATATTGATGTATGCTAGGTGTGAAGGTGGGCTTGTGTATTATGTATGCGGGAGAGTGATCACTAATATTGTCAGGGAGTATGCCGGATGAAGAGATTTTGTCTGGATCAGAGACTAGAATCCAGTCCAAGGTGGATCCTTTGTTTTTGTTATAATCAGGTCTGGTGATGCCAAAGATTAACTGAGAGTAAATGTGAAGGTTGATGTTAGAGGAGGGGTTGTTATTGGCGATGTCAATCCAGTTAATGTTGACATCACCTAGAATGATAGTCTCATACTTTGTGTTGTTGGTTGTCCAGGCAAGGGTGTCTTCTAGGATAGGAATATTGTTGCCGGGGGATATATACTACTATAATACAAAGATTTTTACAGTTACTGAGTTTCAGAATGGAGATGAGTAGCTCTGTAGTGTTGAAGGAAGGAACTGGTTTGGAGTATGGAATAACTGTGAAGGTATTGGGAAAAGTAGGGCAACACCCCACCTTTTTCTATGGAGTCAGTTGGCCCTGAGGCAAGAAAAATTTGGGGGTAAAAATTCATAATCTTTGAGGTATGGTTTTAGATTCACTCTAAAATGTTTGCCCTTTTGAGTGTGCAGTATTTCATGAGACACACACACACACACACAAACACACACACACACACACACACACACACACACTCACACACACACACACACACACACACACACACACACACACAGACACACACACACACACACACACACACACACACACACACACACACACACACACACACATACACACACACACACACACTTGCAGTACACTAGAATTTTATTTTCTACTCCCTACTCTTCTAAGTTATCACATGTATGTGTCATGAAATCTTGACTTAGGTTCATAGGTGTTTACTAGGCTAACGACTACAAGGGCCTTTTTAAGCCACCATGCACCCCAATCCTCTGACAAGTTCTGATACCCTTGATACCCCTTTCTCAACATTTTCTCCTCATTATAAGTGTATGTTTGTCTACGTCTTAAGGATAATTCAATAAAGGTGTTTAAAAAAGCATTTTTGTTTTCATTATCTCTTTAGGAAGACTGTGTTCCATGTGCCCGCCACCCTTTCTGAACAAAACCAGTGGGGGAGAAGTGTGAGTAAAGGTCATTAAGGTACTGCATGTACTGGCCCTTAGTAATGGCATTTGCTTCTGTTTAACATGCGTATTTGTATGCAATATAACAACGTGGGAAGCAAAAGTAGTAAGTTTGTTGATAATAATGAGCACATTTCATGCAGACGTGATAGAGGAGGTGACCTTTGAAAAGAGCAAGAAAAAGCTGACGGAGTGGACAGACTGATTACAGAAAAAAGTAAAAGTGTAGGTCAGTATAACTATTTAAGGGAGACAGGACTGATATCAAATGAGCAGGACAGCAATTAGAGGAAGAATAGCTGCATGCAGCATTGGTTTTCCTTCATCATTTCAAAGAACGATATTTTCTCTTCCACTTTTTTCATGAAAAAGGTGGCACATGCAGTAATAAGGTGGTGGGTTTGGAAGATGTTTCTACCATCCTTCAAACTACATTTGTGCTAGACCCCTCTGACTTCAGACATCTAAAAGCACTAATAGCTATGATATACCCACTTACCACCCCCACAGTAGAGGAAGGTCTTTCAGATGCTCAGTCCTCAATGCCCATTCTTTGCCTGGGAGCAAAGGTCTGCTCTCAAGCCTATCTACTAAGTAGCTTGTCAACTCTACTGAACAGTTTACAAATAATAACATGTAATGTTTTAGAGTTATTTTATTCCACTAGCCAGGTTTTATTTTCCTTAGAAGGAAAAGCATAATAAAAAGAATTTACTTCTTATTCTGTATTCCAGACTTTCCCCTAGCTGTCTTGATCTTTGAAAATGAATGTATATTTTAAAATGTCTTGTGCTGCTGACTGGCAATGAATGGTCAGATCAGACTATCCTGTGGTACAGGATGTACTACTGACAAAGAATATCTGGAATATCTCAAGGGCCAAGACTCTCTATTTGTGGGTGATAGAAGGAGATAAATTTATCAGAATACTCTTTCATTCTGATTCTTTCCTTACACTTTTTTTCATTTAAATTTCAGATACACAGTCCATAAATTAAAGGTGGCATAGACTTAGCATCTGTACAGCCAAAGACAGGTTCAGGTTTTCTGTATGTGATATACAATATAAAAACGTAATTTACATTCCTGAATAGGGTATGCAATCAAAAGCACAGAATTAACAGCAAAAAAGGTGAGATATGAAATGACTTCTTTGCATGTTTAAAAGCAAAAACATGAGCCAAAAAAGTGATTTCCTCCGTTGCATTTGAGGTGAAGTTGATTAAATCTTGTATTTGTGCTATTGTGACCTGTAGAAACACTTTAGTTCTGATGTTCTGATGTGAACTTGGAAAGAAATTAATAAAAATCACACAGCAATAACAGCTTAGTAAAATATAGTTAGGGCATCTTATCAAACTAAGGTACTGCACCATTTAGGGTTAACAGATTGAAACTGTGAGGAGTGGGCATGTTTGCTTCTGTAACGCTCTTATCACATCCATGTGCTTCATGCAAAAAAGCAAGTAAAAATATGTGCAGAACTGTTTTGCCTGTTGTTCACCTTTCATAATCAATTAACTTTTCTTCACCTCCTAGCTACCCCAGAACATTCTGTACCCGTTTATTCTCTTTAAAATTGCTTAAAGCCTCATATTGGTGTATGCATTTTCTCAGGAACTAAGTAGTAGATTATATAATATTTTTAAAACAGCTGTCTAAAGTACCTCTCCACAGCTTCCTTATATTCAGGAGTCTCACATTTTATTCTACTCCACTTGCTGCCCATTTCCTTGAACCTTCCCTGCTATTTCTACAAGTAAATGCCCATCAAAAATAGATTCTTGTGATGTCTAAAGCACACAGCTACATCCAGCTACCCGTTTAGACATACTGCTTTTGACATCAGATTTAATAAGTTTGCTTAGTTTCCCCCAACCTGTTATACAAGGCTTCACATGTACTGCAGTGACGGGATGGGGTTCAAGCAACCATCTAGGGCAGGAATAGAATAACTAGATTTACAGAGACGTGCCATTTAAAAAAGATGTCCTGCTTCATTCACAAAAAAAATTAAATGTAGAAAACAATGCAGGTGAGACAACCTGCTCCAGCAATAAAAATAATGGCATCCAAGCTGGTCCCCAGTTGGGGTTTCCTTAAGGCCGGCTCTGACTCCTGAGCTTCCCTCAGGATAACCAAGGGACATTGCTGGTCAACACTACTTCGGTCTTTATGTATGAATCCCCATCATTTAGACCATATGTGGCACACCTTATATATTACATGAATATATTATCACTGTTTCTGAGTTTAAATAAAGAGATCCTTATAATGTTCACCAAGATGACTATAAAAGCACAAGCAGAAAGGCACAGTCATATGTTGGCATGTACATGCACATCAATACCAAAATACTAAGGAACTCACCAGTTCCATAAAAGCTCACAATACAGTGGTATTTAAGGGTAGCTAGATGATGCATGTGAGATGTCATTGAATTGCATTTCTCAGACTTTGGGTTCCCAGCATATCTGGCATCTCTTGAATAGCTGCAGTAGATTTCAGACTCCATTTGATATAAATAATATTCGTCTTTCAGCCATTTCATTTGTGATAGACATGGATGGAGCCCAGAATATAGCCATTGTAGCATCGGTTTAGCTATCATGTCTTTGAGCCAGAGGTTTCAGCTGCAGGAATAGGCATGAGTGCGCAGTGGTCAGTTCACTATTACAGAAGAAATAATTAATTTCAATCCACTGCATGGTGCCACCTGACGGGGTATGGTTAATGTAGCAGCAGCAAGCAGGATAGAGGACGGCACAATGGTCTGCTAAGCAATAGATTGTGTGGGTTGGGTGTGCGCGCACACACACGCACACACACGCGCACACACACACACACACATATATCCAAACACACAAACACACGCATACACACACACACACACACACACACACACACACACACACACACACACACACACATATATATATATTTACTAAATAACCAACAACTTGCGAGACTAAGAAGATAAGCTATAATAAAATAACTTAAAATACCCTGACCACGAGAAACGAATCTCGAGCTATAAAACAAAAAAATAAAACACGTAGGATGAACTAGTGTTTTAGCGCTTTCATCTTTTATTGATGGATAAGACTTCTTCAGAAACAAATACATAAATGCAGTGTAATCAGTTGTACACACTTGATATTCTGTAATTCAAAAAAATACTAACCTGTCATAAAGAGATAGAATGTCAAAGGGCCAATCATAAGACTCAGCAATAAAATAACCCAACCCATAAAAAATGCTGTGATAACCAAGAGATGTCAGCATTAAAATGTACATTATCATTGTGACTTAATTAACTAATCAAATTAAATTTAATTAAATAAATAAATAAAAGACAATAATAATTTAAGATATTCAAGAATAGCAGTATTTCATAATCACTGAAACCAAAGTAAGCACTAGGGCTGAAATCCAATATTTAAACTGCCAAAGCAACCCAGGAAATCTCTAGAAGTCCACAACTCAAGAGTGTCATTTATCTAGTAAAACCCCTGTTCCCCTAGAGTAGTCTTGCAACCAAACAAAACAAAACCTCTCTGTTTTTTTTTTTTCAAACTGAATTTTTATTTCATTTTCAAAAGAACATCTGAAATTTCTGCTTATTATAAACCAAAAGTTAGAACATGAAGTATACAAGATAACAGCTAAGTTGCCTAAGGTCAAAATTACACAAAACTAGTATTGCAGCACAAGATTATGACCAAGTCACACAAATCAAAAAAACTCATTCTCTTTAAACATCATATGTTAATAACAGTGGAGTTAAAATAAATTTGATGCGTGACAGAAAGGTGAGAAAGAATTCTTAATACTATACTACTTCTATCATAAAAAACTATTTACATTATTTACACATATATACAAACTGGTTGTCACTCATTAAATTATAATGCCTGTAGATATTAAGCTGAATGAAACCATGTTTATGGTCATTGACTTATCTAGAGGGTCATACCTTATCCTTTATAATTATGTTGTACACTATCACTGATTATATTCTAGAGAAAGGATTATCTATGAGTTAGTTTAATGGTAAAGTAGAGTGTAGCATTATATATTAGTTTATCCTTAGGATTAAGATAAAATTTCAATAAGGATTCCCCAATATTTCCTAAAATAGGACAATTTCTTTTTACTTACAGTTTTTAGTTTGTTGGCCAATACATATTTGACCTCTACATTTTTAAATTCTGTCCATGTAATTTTAGCTCTGCTTAGCCAGTTAAGAGCGATATAGAATTTAATCAGTGCACTTATCATTACTATGAGATGTTTGGATTCTAATGTATAAGTATTAGGGAATATGTTTAAAATTGCCATTTCCCATGAGAGGGTGGATTTCATGTAGCCTGATTTCTTCAATTTCACTCTCAAAGAACACCAGAGTTTATGGACAGTTTTGCAAGACCAGAAGATATGAAGAGTGTCAGCAATTGTGTTGGGACAGAGGGGGCAGAGAGGTGAAAAGTTAGGATAAATTTTATTTAGAAAAGATGGTGTATGGTAGGCATTATTATTAATCATGATTTGGGTATAAATTAGTTTTTATAGGGTGTGAGTTTTGTGGTTATATCTATTGCTGCTATTTTTTGTTCATCTGTTATACTTACATTTTTGGACATCCAGTAATTTGAGTATAATATTTCATTTTGATACTTGTATCGCCTAATTAGATTATATGTGTTTGAAAGCATTTTAGTTTTTTGTAGTAAACAGGAGATAGTTTATTGGTAAATCTGAAATTTTTGTTGATTTACGGTCAATCCTGAGGTTTTTAAGTTAACTAGATACCTTATTTGTTTGATTATCAAGCGATATTTTTTGTTTGCCTCCAGGTGTTCAATGACATAGACTAAGGGTTTATCTTTTATTTGATAAAAGTCCCATATTGTACATTTTTTAATAATTGGATAATTTTCTAGATTTAACATATTATTATTTAATTTGATTTCAGGATTCTTATGTATTGGTTGTGCCATAATTAGGGAATTATTTATATTTAGAATAGAAAAAAGAGATTGAAAGCTTATAACTTTGTTTATTATTATCAGATGAATATTGAGGATTCTTAGGCTTTTTCTGCTAAGAAAAGGGATAGCTTTTGGATTGACATTAAAAGTGGTCAAGTATTGGTAATAGATTTTTAACCAAAGAGAGAACCAAGAGGTATCATGTGGGTCATAATGTATTAGGTGAATGATATGGTTAGCATTAATAATATGACAGTATGTCTGGAAATCCGGGAGGTTCAAGCCACCTTTTCCTTTAGGTACTGCAAGATTTTTGTAGCTAATTCTCACATTCTTCGGATGCCACATAAATTTACTTAGTGTTGTTTCCATTTTGGCAAAAAATTTGTTAGTCACGAATTGACTAATGGCTTGAAATTGATACAGGATTTTTGGAAGTATATTAATTTTTATGACTGATACCTTGGAGAGGAGAGAGAGGTTTAATTTTTCCCATCTGGTCAGGTCTTTTGTAATTTTTGTCCAGACCGCGTACAGATTTTCTTTTTGGATTTCCTTTTGTGGGTGCATAAATGTGACACCTAGATACTTGAGTAAGTATTCTGTTTTAACTTTAGAGTCTGGAAAGAAAATCTCCTTGTGGCTTAGAGGATTTAACGGAAAAGTTTTTGATTTACTTTTGTTCATAGCATAATTAGATATTATTGAGAATTTGTCGATGGAGTTTAAAATTTTTATCAAATCAGTAGAAGGATATTGAAAATAGATGTTGAGGTCATCAGCATAAGCTGTATATTTGGTTAATACCTTTGAGATATAAACAGAGTGGTTAAAGGTTTTTTGACTTAGTTTTAGAAGGAGAGCTTCTAAGTAGAGGTTGAAGAGATATGGAGAGAGGGGGCATCCTTGTCTGGTTCCATTTATTATATGTATAGGGCGTGAATTCTTTTTATTTATATGTAGTGTAGTTGTGGCCTTATTATATAGTACTTTGATCACAGTAATAAATTCCTCAGGTAAAGCAAAACGTTCTAATACTTTAAACAAGAACTTTAGATTAACTCTATCAAAAGCTTTCTGGGCATCCACAGAGAGAACATACTTCGGTGAGGAGTCTTTAATTGTCATATTTATTATAGCTTCTATTGATAATGTATTATCCCAGACTTGTCTGCCTTTCATAAAGCCTAGTTGTTCTGCAGATATGATGGAGGGAATTACTTTATTCAATCTATGGGCCAATATTGTTGCTAGTATTTTTATGTCTAGATTGATTAGTGTGATTGGGCGGTAGTCGTTGGGATTATTACCAGGTGTATTTGTTTTTGGTATAAAGATCATTTTAGAGTTATTAATGTATAGGTCTGAAATTCCAAATTTTACTATATGATTGTAAACTTTGAGTAAGATTGGGACAAGTTGTTTCATAAATGATTTATAAAATTCTGCTATATATCCATCCGGGCCTGGGGATTTTCCTGATTTCAATTTATTGATGGCTAAGAAAACTTCTTCAGCAGTTATTGATGATTTGAGAAGCTCTATCTGCGTGCCTGTTATATGTGGGAAATGCAGGTCATCTAAATAGTTTTTAATTCCTATTTCATCTTCCATGGGGTGAGGGCCATAAATCTCCTGATAGATTTCTTCAAAAACTTTTATGATTTCCTCATCCGAATTGAAAGATTTTTCTTTATGTATAATTTGTTTTATTGTTGAAGAAGGTGGTGTTATGTTGATTATTCTGGCTAAGATTTTAGATGGGGTTTGGGCCCATTCTGAGTATTTGTGTAAATGTTTAATTTCAATGAGAGAGAGCTGGTTCATATGCATTTCTTGTATTTGTTTTTGAATAGAAGTGATATGCTTCTCTATTGCCGGATCATGGGTAAGTTGTGATTGTAATTCGAGTTTTTTTAGATTATGTTCCAGACTCTCAACATGGGATTTATCTTGGTTTTTGAGTATTGATGCTTTTTGTATTAGAATACCTCTAAGTGTTGCCTTAGTTGCTGCCTATTGTAAGTCCAAGGGGATATTTACTGTTTCTAAATTATTGTTAGTTTGTATAAGTGTTTCTCTTATTACCTGACATATCTCTTTGTTTTTCAGTATGTTATTATTTAGGGACCAGGTTATACTATGTTGCTTATCAGTGTTTAATTTAATCTCATTTATTATTAATTTGATTTTGCGTGATCAGATATAATTCTGGGATCCATATGAAATTTTGTGCCAAACTTTCTAAAATATGTTGAGATTAAAAAGAAATCTATTCTGGACCATGAATTGTGTGGAGTTGAAAAGAAGGTATATTTGCTGATTCTAGAATCGTGTCTGAAGAGTTCAAAAGGGTATAATAAACTGAAATCTTCCATTAGATCATTTATAAGGTTTGTTAGGGCGATAGGCTGCTTGTTATCTTTATTCGTTCTCTCTAGCTCAGGTCTGATAGTCATATTCCAGTCCCCTCCAATTAAGTATAAGTTGTTTGGAAATTTTTCTAGAATTGAATATATATCGTAGAGGAACTCCGTTTGGTGCAAGCAATGAGCGTATACATGAAGAATTAAGATATTTCTATTAAGAGAAGGGAGGGAACAATCTAGATAACACCACCTGCCATTTGGGTCATATTCACTTGTTCTTATAGTGCCTTTGAAGGAGTTTTTAACTATTATTGCTACACCCTTAGACGCAGTATCGTTACCAGCAGCTATAATTGATTTTATCCATTTCCGTTATGTTTCTTTTATCCATTGAGATGTAGACATATGTGTTTCCTGTATAAGCATTACCTCAGCATCCGATTTGAATATTAAATGTAGGATTAACTTTCTTTTCTTAATATTCTGGAGACCTTTAACATTCCATGATTCCAGAAATATCATTTTTCCATAGTGTTATTTTGCTACTTTTCTGATTTGAAAACTAATGTAGAGATTCAGCTGTGTATTATATATATTATATGTGTGATAGGTATGTTCAGGTATATAGTGTGGGTAGTATACTGAGATAGTTGCTGATAGTATAAAAGTCAATGAGTGACAACCAACCCCCCTGCAGAACCCTCCCGTGCCTAGCCACAGATCTCCTTTTATCTGTAAGAGGTAATAAAAACATATTTACAAACCAAACTATATTACAAAAAAATATTTTTATTCTAAGATCCATCAGACTTTCAGCATCTCCCATATTTCATGCCTGCATTCATTCACTTTGTAACCATGTGTTATGTATTAGCCATGTTGACTTCCTTGATAAAAGGTTAGTGCAGTTCAAAGGGTGATACTTAGACCCTTACTCAGTCTAGTAATTAGAAAGAATAGAAATATTTTGTATAACGTCTAGCTTATCCATTCTATTATGATTTTAGGTCTCTTTGGAGCATATAAATGGTCAATATTTCTGTTATGAGTATTTCAGTACACACTATCTCACTGCTTTTTCTTTCATTTTCCTTAACAGTTGAAATCATCCACTACTAGAGCCAGATATTGCTTAGTGTTAAACCCAGTTAATTTTTACCCATACATTATCATGGTTCATACTGTTATAGTTGAGATCAAGAGACAGATCAACCTACAGCATCATACCTTTATCCCTTAGCTGCATCCTTGTGTATATAATAATTCTGCATCGTGAAAAAAAAAAGGTTCTAGTGGGTTTAAAACACAGAAATCTCAGTAAAAATTAGTTGCCTTGAAAGTCCATTTGCCAGATGAGTAGTCACATTAAGGCTGGGTATAGATCTAGTCTATATTATAGATGCATTACTGCCATCAGCTTTGAAATTTCTTAAAATGGTCTAGATTAAGATCCCCAAGTATGTCTTTACTCCTTGGATGTAAGGAGGAATATACATCCCTTTCACACTTGGAGCTGAAATTATATAAAAGCGCAGTTAGATTTTGCTAAGATACACTTAGGTTCTGCAGAGGCAAAGCCAATAATCTGGGTTAGCTTCTGAGCAAATTCAGCTGGAAGAAACACTACAAATAGAAGCTTAGACTTGGGTTACTTGGTTTTGGAATTGGGTATTAGGAGGGTCCACTATATTACATATGCTATATTTCCCTCTTTTGCTGTCCTGGATGGGAGAGATGTTGTTGAATATGGCTGCTGACTCAAGGTTTCATCTCTATTATCTTAGTGAACAATTATACTTGAGTAGTTATCATGAGCCCAATAGATGGTGCAACGTGAGCCAATTCCCTGCTTCTTATTGTGTTGGGACATAATTTCTTATCCCATAGTGGATATTCTAAGACAACTTTTCGAAATTTGAGCTATTAATCCTTTGTGGCGTTTGTTGGGAAGAAGATAAGGCTACTCTTAAAGTCAATTATTTCCTATTGTTTACTTTTTACAGATCTTTTCTTTCCAGTGCTTGTGCGACTTCCTGCAGATCCCTGTCATGAGTTTACTTAACTCTCGTCATCGCATTCCTTGTTCTGCGCATACTAAAGTAGAGTTCGCTTATCAGTTAGTACCAGACCATGCCTCATTGACTCCAGGATTGTAATTGCACTTTATCAAGCTTGGTAGAGGAGCAAGACCACGCTCGTCACTCTCTGCAGTTCCAGCTGGAAGGAGAAGGACCGGAGGTTATCTACAGCACCCCACTCATCTCCCAGTCAGCTCACACAAGTTCCGTTCAGGGACCAGGGCAAGGAACCACCCGATTCTTGTCAACTGAAGGTATGCCTTATACGTTAGCCTTGGCTGTTTCCTTGGAGGGCGATTGATGCACAACATTCCACTAGTGCCTGTGGCACATATACAGGCTCTAAACACAGACCATATCAGCAGTGTGAGTGAGCCGAATGACAAGCTCACTTTGCTTCCCTTCTGTATTTCGCTATAGTTGCTACAGATGTCTTATAATGGCAGAGATGTGTACAAATGCTATTCACCCCCAATGTGAAGAGTAAAGCTTCCCCCTGAGGATGAAAACCTCTCTAGGTGTGTGCATTAACTTTGATTGTTTATAGACTTAACTCCGCTTAAGCACACAGCATGGTATGAGTAAGAAGGGAACAGCAAGTCACTTAGAGTAGGTGCGTGTGCACAGTTGTTCATTCGAGCATCCAACGATTATACAGAGTCAATATCCAGGACCTTTAAACAGTGAAATGCTTATTTATTGTATTGGACTGGAGACCGATTCGAATTACAAGTATTTATAGTCTTGTTTAAGATCTTTACAACACTTAGCCTTTCAAGGAACTGTAGCTGAGTCTGTTTGGGGCCGTAGAAAACTTTTTAATACGAAAGAGATGGGAAGAGTTATAATATTATTTGCTAAGCCATTATTTAAGCCAGAGTGATTGAAGTGTAACATTTACGTTAGAGTCTCTATCTGATTTGCTTCACCATTTCGAGGAATGTGTGGCGTGCTTATTTACCATTTCTTTCGTGTTCTTTACTTTACTTCCTCTTTTTTTCTTTTCCTTTCTCCTTTCTCTTCCCCCTCTCCCTTCTTCCTTCTCCTTGACCCAGATGTATTTGCGAGGTCAGGGTGTAAGGTTTGAAGACTTGAATATGTGATCTAGGCCCAAGTATGGAATTTTAGGACGCTAAAAAAGGGTTAGAACTTAAACTCAATTCTTGAGTTATTGGGTACCTTAATGCAGCAGTAAAGTGTGTCGGGTGATCATCGCTGGACAAGGATCAGGTTGATATTAAGCTATATTTGCAGGTAGTTCTTTGAAAGCAGCAGTAAATGTAGATTTGGCCTCCTGCATAGATTTTATTGCATAGTTCACGTTATTATGTTGGAAACAGAGGGTTGCCGGGTACTTCATTTTGAATTTAATATTCTTGTTTATCAGGTAACTGCAAAAGGGTGATAAGACTTGTCTTGATTGCTTAATTGGAAGTGGAAGGTCTTGTGCTACAGTTATTTTATAACCGTTCCATGTGATGCTTTTCTTTTTTTTGGCATTCATTATTATAGATTGTGCATGATCTGCATTTAGGATTCTAGCATAAACTTGCCTCGAAGTATCAGATATTTGGGATTTTCTAAGAGCTCTGTGAATTCTCTCTATTTCTATTTTTTTAGTTGTAACTTTGTTTTCTATTATTTTGTCTATGATTTCTTTTGCAATTCCTTGTAACTGTGTTTGGTCATACTTCTCCGGTATTCCTCTAATTAAGATGTTATTTCGTCTGGCTCTTACTTCCAGGTCAATAATTTTCTGTTTCATTTCTATGATGATGTTATCTCTTTCTGAGGCCTCTTTATGTAGTTTTTGTATTTTCAGTTCATTATCTAGTATTTTACTTTTATTTTGCTCTATTCTTGCCGTCATGTGTTCCAGGTTGCTTCCGAAAGCTGTTAGTTTTGTTGAGAAAGTTTGTATTTCTGACTGAAGAGGGATAAGAGCTTCCTTGATGTCTTCTAATGTGAATGACTGTTCACTTTTAACTTTTTGAGACTGTTTAGTTGCTTCAGATTGTGATTTATTTGTTTTTTGCCTTTTTGAAGAGTGTCCTTTTTCTGGAGAGTTAATTTGGGAGAATCTAGATTTAGTAGTTTGTTGTTCCATTTGTTCCATTTTGATTAGAATGAAATTCCTTTGTTTATTTGATTAGGCAATTTGAAGACTGGTAGGCCGAAGCACAGGTAACCTGGATCACCACTATGCCACTGTGTAGAGGGATTACTTCATCCAAGTAAGTTTCTTTCTTTTTCTTCCTTTTTTTTCCAAAACTGAGGGTCAGGAAAGTAAGTTTAGTAATCCCCTAATGGACTTTGATGTTTATAGTTTTTCTTCGATAAGGTAGTCAAAGATGATTTGGTTAGATTAACTAATATTTTGAGAGCAGGCAGAAATGTGTGCTTCCTATCTGGCGGCCATCTTTGAAAAAAAAAAAAAAACACTCTGTTTTTAACGTAGCCAACGCAGCGCACATTTAATATTAATATGTTCATTGAGTCCAGGGGCTGAGTCAGCTCCCAGCAGAAGCTGCCATTTAAGTTCCTTCATTTCCAGCAACGCGTTGCAGTCACCAAAAAATAAATCCAGCTTTTCCAATACCAAGAACTGAAGCTCAGAGAAATTCATGCATTTGCTGTTGCGGTTTCCAAGTGCATTAGTGCTATCCTTTTTGCGAATAGCTGCCAGCTGTTCCTTAGATCTGTCAGAAAGTTTTCTGCTAGTTTTACCAATGTAGAATCGGTTACATCTTTTGCATATAGCTGCATATACCACCCACTCCATGTGGCAGTACATATGCTGCGTAAAAAATAACTTTGTAGTTGCAATGTGGGAAGGTGTAAGAGCTGCAGCTTAAAATGTGTTGGCAAACTACAGAGTGGCCACAAGTAAACATGCCTGGGGGTCATTGTGTTAGATCCTGGTTTCCTATTAGAAAAGAGAAGTCCCTGTTTTCAAAACTTGCTCTTAACGGAGAGGATTTTTTGTAGGAGAAGGTAGGTTGTTCACTTCAGATTTTAGATCATCCTGGCTGGAAAAAAAATGTTCCAATTCGTAATGATGATTTCCCGCATCACCTGTATGTCCCTACTGATTGGTAGCGGAAAACTGCAGAGTTTATCAGTTAGGTTAGTACAGCAGCTGTTGTAGCCAAATATCAGTATAGGCTTGTGCTTGATGTGTCTCTCTTGTATTACCCTGTCCAGCTCTTGTTCTATAATGTGGTCAGGATAGTTTCTTGCTAAGAACATACTTTTGAGGAAATTGGCTTCAGAAACAAAATCCTCATCTACACTAATGATGCGAGAAAGGCAGATGAACTGTCCTCGTACCAGATTCTTTTTGGAGAAATGTGGGTGCTGACTATTGTAGTCCAGAAAATTGTTGTGATAAGTGTTTTTACGGTGGATGTTGGATTCCAAACTATTGTTAGACTTGTTGATCTTTATGGTGGTGTCAAGAAAATGAATAGTTGCAGCTCGTCCAGAGATGGTAAAATCCAAGTATCCTATGCTATTAGTTATCTCCTTGATGAAGTCAGTTAGTTCAATGTCTGTGCCTTCCCAGATGAAAAAAATATCATCAATATAACATCTATACATCTGTACAGACTGGTAGCCAGGTAGGTGGATGAACGTTTCTAACTCCCAGGTACTAAGGACCAAGCTAGCTAGTGCTGGAGCCATTTGTGACCCCGGAGCTACTCCCTGTACTTGTTGGTATAGTTTTTGATTGAAATGAAAAAAGTTGTTGTTGATAACTACCTTTGCTAGGTCACAAATAGTGTTAGTTCTGTTAGAGGAAAACCATGCATATTTGGAGAGATACAATTTTAGAGTTTACAACCCTTCTTTGTGTGGGATGTTTGTGTACAGGGCTAATATATCCAATGTAACTAGAGAGCAGTTAGATGGATCTATTTGAGCCTTGTACAACTGATCTAAGAAATCCCACAAGTCCTTCAGATAAAAGTTGGTGGCTTGTACCAAGGTGTTTAGCACAGTATCCAAATATTCCGAGATTTTTTTGGTTTTAGTGCGTTTATTTGATATCACCAGCCTGAAGGGTGGATCACTTTCATTCTTGTGCACTTTCGGGATGCCAAATAGTTTACCCATGCTAGGGTTCATGACAAGCATATACATGTGCTCCTCCAGTGAAATATTTTGAGTTTGCTCTAACTTTTTGAGTAGCTTGTCAATACTAGAAAACTGTTTGTTGACTGTATTAGTGTTAGTGGCTGTGTAAAAAGGGCCATCTTTCAATTCATTATTCACTTTTTTGATGTAATCATCCTGTGTCATGAGTACTATGTCTGTGCCTTTATCCGCTTTCATGATCCTGAGTGTCTTGTCATGTTTGAATTCCTTTAGGGCTAGTTGTTCAAGTTTGGTTAAATTAAACCATTTAGAGTTGCTAGGTTGCTTTAATAGCAATCTGATGTTGTGTTCACAGACCTTCAAGAAGGTTTGCACTATGTGGTGCAGAGTCGGGTTAAACAGGCTCTTCATTTTTATCAGTGTGTTTTGGTTGAGGTATTCCTCAGAATCCAAGGATTCCTCATTGTACCTAGTGTTATTATTATGCCAAATTTTTAAGTTGAGTTTCCTGGAAAAAAAACTGAGTTCCAGTAATGAGTCCGTTATGTTCGCTCTCTGCCCAGGGATGAAAGTGAATCCCTTGCTTAGCAATTGGATGTGTGCTTCTGAGAATGTTCTGTTAGACAGGTTGAAGACTGGGCAGTCAAGGAAAGCCTGTCTCTGGTTGTTAAAGTTGGTATCTAACACTTGCTTTGGCTCCTGGTTCATATGGTTCTCTCTAGAGGAAGGAATCTGTGTACTCTCATCTTCCCCCTCCCTTGTCTTGTCCTGTATGAATTCCTAGGAGTGTTGGTTAGATCCCATTGACCTTGCTCTAAAAAATAATTCCTGTTGTTATTTTCTGCAACAGTAGTTAAATTCAGTGCTGGAGAATTTTGGTTAGAGTGAAGTGGAAGTGGTGAAACTGAAGCTGATGTTCCTGCTAGTGTGTTTCTATGTTCCTCTAGTAACTGCCGCGCTGGTGGCGTCTTGCAGTTTGCTGCTGGCTGGTTGTTACGCTGTGAAGAAGAACTTGCATACAGGTTAGCCGTTGCTGAGACTTGTGGAGTCGGCCTATGTCTGTACTCGTCATGCTGCTATCTAGGATTACTTGGTGTTTTTCTGAATATCTTAAATTTTATTTATTTAATTTAATTTAATTTAATTAGTTAATTAAGTCACGATGATAATGTACATTTTAATGCTGACATCTCTTGGTAATCACAGCATTTTCTATGGGCTGGGTTATTTTATTGCTGAGTCTTATGATTGGCCCTTTGACATTCTATCTCTTTATGACAGGTTAGTATTTTTTTGAATTACAGAATATCAAATGTGTACAACTGATTACACTGCATTTATGCATTTGTTTCTTATCCATCAATAAAAGATGAAAGCGCTAAAACACTAGTTCATCCTACGTGTTTTATTTTTTTGTTTTATAGTTCGAGATTCGTTTCTCGTGGTCAGGGTGTTTTAAGTTATTTTACTTTATATTTTATATATATATATATATATATATATATATATATATACACATATCCATTATCCATGCACACACACACGTATACACACACACATACAAACACACAAACACACACACACACACACACATATATATATATTTATATATATATATATATATATATATATATATATATGTATATATATATATATATATATATATATATATCATCATCTTCTTTCGGCTGTTCCCGTTAGGGGTCGCCACAGCGGATCATCTGTTTCCATTTCTTCCTGTCCTCTGCATCATGCTCTTTCACACCAACCGCCTGCATGTCCTCTCTCACCACATCCATAAACCTCATCTTAGGCCTTCCTCTTTTCCGCTTACCTGGCAGCTCCATCCTTAGCATCCTTTTCCCAATATACCCAGCATCCTTCCTCAGCACATGTCCAAACCAACGCAATCTCGCCTCTCTTGCTTTGTCTCCAAACTGTCCAACCTGAGCTGACCCTCTAATATACTGATTCCTAATCCTGTCCATCCTAGTCACACCCAGTGCAAATCTTAACATCTTTAACTCTGCCACATCCAGCTCTGACTCCTGCCTTTCTACAATGCTACCATCTCCAACCCATATAACATAGCTGGTATCACTACCCTCTTGTAGACCTTTCACTCTTATTGGTACCCGTCTGTCACAAATCACTCCTGACACTCTTCTCCACCCATTCCACCCTGCCTGTACTCTCTTCTTCACCTCTCTTCCACACTCACCATTACTCTGAACTGTTGATCCCAAGTACTTAAACTCATCCACCTTTACCAACTCTACTCCCTGCCTCCTCACCATTCCTCTACCCTCCCTCTCATTTACACACATATATTCTGTTTTAGCCCTGCTGACCTTCATTCCTCTCCTCTCTAAAGCATATCTCCACCTCTCCAGGGTCTCCTCAACCTGGTCCCTACTCTCACTACATATCACAATGTCATCTGCAAACATCATAGTCCACGGGGCCTCCTGTCTAATCTCATCTGTCAACCTGTCCATCACTATATATATATATATATATATATATATATATATATTTTATATATATAACTCTCCCAATGACTGGTGCACGCAACACACACTGAATGCATGGACCAAACCAATAGTAAATCACACACCAACACGGTCCAGCGTAAAAAGTTTTTTCATTGCCTTTACACCAAATCCCAAGGCGAAAATAAAAGGTGAATCCACACTAAATTACTGTGTTTATTCACAAAAATTACTCAGCATATCCAGAGTAACATAACAGTAGCAGCAGTACCATCCAAATAAGGAACAAGTATAAACCAAACTGGTTTGCCTCCTGGCATCATCAGTGTAGTAGAACATTCAAATTGAATTACCTTGTTATAGCTAAAAGTTTTAAAATCGCATCAACACATTAAGTCAATATAATAAAAGTGACCACTTTTTTAAAAACCTTTACCCCAATTGTTTAATACATCTTCCTACCCACAGTGTGAATATATTCATATACATAAACATACACACATACATGCATATATGTGTGTGTGTGTGTGTGTGTGTGTGTGTGTGTGTGTGTGTGTGTGTGTGTGTGTGTGTGTGTGTGTGTGCGTGTGTGTGTGTGTGTGTGTACAAATACACACATGCACAAATATACACATACATACACCAAATTTTTGTTCAAACCCATTTATGTAAATATATTAAACCATTATATAGTGTAAGACTACCCTAACTATTACATACTATCTAAGAACATATCCCTAAATACAAAAATATATGCATGTAACCACATAAAAAGTAAACACATATATAAAGTCAAAACAAAATTCACATAATGGACCCCTACGTCTTATTTAAGATCTCTATTACATCAGAAATAGGAACACAGAACTGGTGAATATGCTTCAAAATATTACAAATACATTTTCTTCAAAATATTCATTTGAACTCGGCATATAGGTGGCCCCCAAATTTACTATCCATAACCTTTCCTTCTTGTCCAAAATCCTATGTTTATCACTACTGGACAAATTGCTGCCCCAAACTAAATCAATACCAACAAATATAAAGTGCACCGAGGCATGTTCAGTCTTATGTTTAAACAAGGCAACCCTTGGTCTTTTGCAATTTATATCACTAAGGTGTACTGCTATTCGATTCTTGAAGGCCCTTGAGGTCTGACCAATATAAAATACCCCACATTGGCAAACAGCCAAGTATATAACCCATTCCATATGACAGGTGATCAAATATCTGCTCTCATAAACCTTATTAAGTATTCACTGATATAGATCTAGATATAACCTTACAATAAACGCAATTACCACAATAATTACAACCCCTTGGGTTATTACTTTTATAATCTTTTTTAGTTAAATCCATTCTCTTATACTAGGATAAGAACTACCCCACATTTAAGCCACGTTGGTAACCATAAGAGCAATGGTCTCCCAGGCATGCATTGGTCAAAAAAATCATCTGATTTCAAGATGTGCCAGTATTTATCAATAGTATCCTTTATTTTAAAGCTATTAATACCATAAGTAGTATCTAGTCTAATATTAGACTGCTTAGGTGTATATATATATATATATATATATATATATATATATATATATACACACACACACACACACACACACACACACACACACGCACACACACACACACTTCTTTGCCAGCAGTGCATGCCCTGCTTTGGTGGGGCACTTATCGGGTGTCACAGGGACCGAGACAGGAGAGTATGAAATCTCCTAAACCCTCACCAGATGATAACAGCAATCACCACCTTTCACCACCCTCAGTTACCTGTGACAATGGGGGTGGTGAGCAATGAAATGGCTAATAAGGGATGGAGGCTTATTGGTTATGTGGAGGGGATGTGCAGCAAAATATGCATATAAAATATAAAGACTCCATGAGGCCACATCATTTATCATTCTCTCTTGTTTCTGCCCATAATCCTTAAAAAACAAAAGTTTTTACTTTAACAAATTTATTATGTGATACAAAAATAATTCAAAAGAACTTCAGATACTGGAATAATCATTATTATTTTTTATTCATAATTAATCAGATACCCCCTCAAGGTTTCACAGTTTTATGTTGTTTCTTCCATCAGGCTTTTAAATATAATGAAGCCACCATAACATGCACAGATGTCATCAAACATCAGACATTATGTTTATTATTAGGACTCCTATAGCAGTAAGTAAACTACAGTTCCCACAATATATCAGTTCAAAACAAACAAAACAGTTATGAACTTGCAACATGGTTATTCTATGTTAACAAGGATGCATGGGTCCCTATTATTTTAGCGAACGCAATGAACTGCGAACGCTGTTTAGTCGAACGTCATTACACGAAATGGCAAAATACCAAAAGCATGGAACAGCAATTTTTTTCCCTAGGGGAAAAAAATCACTGGGCCATTTTCGGGACTTTGCCATTTCCTTCACTGTGGTGCGATCTCTTAGTTGGTATATTTAAGGTGGAGGTGGTGGGGGGCACAGCCCCCCACTTTATTTTGTGTTTTGATTTTTTTTAACTGATTTTTTTCCCTGGGAAAAAAAATTGATGATCTGTGTGTTCGACATTTTGGGTTTTCGGGGATTGTAGGTCGATTATATAGCGTTCGCAATTCAGTACTTATATAATGTAGACCCTGTATGCACATGTACAGTAGTATCCAATAACCAGGGCTACACTGGCTAGACTTGTAAAGGCTCTTGAGTTGTTAGCCTAGCAATCTCCTATGAACATATAACATGCACTTGGCCAAAAATAAACTGACAAAAAGAAAAGAAAAGAAAAAAGTCAGAGTAAAAATCATGGCCATTCCATTAAAAAATGAAGGCATATCTTAGTGTGTGAATTATAGCTAAAAGTATTGATTATAATTTGCCTTCAGAAGCCAGCATTTTGTGATACAGTTAATTACTGAGAGGACCACCCTAAATAATTAGTTTTATTTGTTTATATTTTGTCTTACTGTGAAGCTGCTCCTTGTCAGGTATGTATGGCATTTTATCACATACAGCCTTTTTGAGTACAGACTGATAATACTGAATTAATGCCCAATGATTCTTTGTCAAGTGCTAAGAAAATAAAGAAGATAATGAAGCTAAAGTGGTGAAAGTAGAGCATAATAATGAGTAATGACTATTCATGCATAATGACAGGCACTGGTAACGACGTGTCGTTTTAGATGTGCTCAAGTCCAATCATATTAACATCACTAACACTGAACAAGGGTATATTACACCCTATTTTTATTTGCAAGCTGGTAGTTGTGTTCATGCAGAGCACTTGTTTTTACATTTCTCAGCTCTTTTTACATTTACTACATTGTAAAACAGATTGTCTTGTGCATTCAGCTGCAGAATAAAGGGATGCACTTGGCCATGTGGACATGACTGCAGTGGGGGGGGTTACTAAATGAGGTAACACTCAACAGGATCTAACTATAGAAGCTTTGCTACTTATTTAATTTTTATCTTCCCCCACACTGCTGGTTATCACCCACTGCTGGGTGGAAATGAGGACTATAGCCTCAACATACCCCCCCTAACATTCCAACACCTCTGCTTGGTAGTCTCTCTTCTGTTCCATCAGAAAGTTATGGAAAATATTCTGTAGCGCAAAGGGATCTTGGTCCTGATTCATAATTCTGGTTTTGCATGGGGTGGGGTAACAAAATTAATACTGATGATTACAAGATCAGAGTTGCTGTTATGAATGTAGGGGACTTTTTCCTGACATCCCAGTAGTACCTTGGAAAACTGATGGACAAGTATAAGATAAGATTTAATAAAACAAAATGTGAAGTCTTTTTTAAGTTTTTTTTTGTTTGTTTATTTGTTTGTTTCAGACCTACCATATCTGATCATCAATCTCCTTTCCTGGGTACCCTATCAGCCATTTGTTAGCCTAGGGGCTAGAGCCCTAGAGTTCTCTCTACTTTTCATGGTGAGGGTTGAGCACCGGGAGTTGTACCATCATATTTGACAATGATTAGAGTGTTTTCTTTAGCTATATTACCCTATGCATGCCTATAGCCCCATCACTTTCATAGGCCTCCCTCCCTGGGCATGCTGTCAAGTCACTGTTTACCTGAGAGGCTAGCATTCAAAAGTCCATTTTGTTCCTTATAGGGTGAGAGTTGATCACCAGGAGTTGTACTTGGTTATTTGGTGGAGATCAGAAAGGCTTTCTTTTAGCCCTAATTTTCCTATGCATGTCTATGGTCAACCAAAGGGTGAACAAGCAACAAGTCTTTGTGGGGATGTGTCACCCACTTCCAAAACTGATTACAACTTCTTACAGTCCTTTTCCTCTTATAGAAAATTATTTGACTAATCTCCAGTCGCCAACAGAGATTGAAAACAGGGGGTTTGCGTCCAAGACTTAAGTGAGCAAACCTCCCCTCAGAGATCGATGAGCAGGCTACACCTCATTTTGGGGCAGGAAATTCATTTAAAGGGTTATAAACCTAACTAGAACATGGGAGGAAGAAAAGGACCATGTGGAGAATGACAAAAAAGATGTCAGGGTATGTACTGCAGGGAGTAGGTACAAAAGATACTGACTTAATTATTTTACTGAATATGTCATTTGCAAAGCTATATATTATTAGGTTCACAGGTAAATACTAGACTACCAATCTGCAGACTATTAAAAACCTAGACAATAACAAGCAATCTGGAAAAAGGAAAAATAATGGAGGGGAGGGTCAGAGGCCCAAAAATAGGGGCAGGTTTTAAATATTAATATAATCCAAAAACAGTGAAAAGTAGAGTTGTCCACAATAGAGGCAATAATGACTATCGCTTTCTTCCACTTTTATTTTTCGTGAACTTCTTCAGAAAAAGACAACAAGCCCCCTCATGCTTGTGTCTTTTATAAAGTACATACAGGATATGATGTCATAAATTAATTCTTCCATTAAGTAATACAAAAGTTTTTTACAAAATATTAATTCACTTAAATAATATAAGTATTATTGTCCCAATTTCATATGTAGTTCTTCTTTTGTTAAAAGCGACCATCTTTTTGTTGCGTTCCCATCATAACAGTAAAATTAGAAAAATATTAAGCATATTTTCATAAACTTTGAATAGAGACATCACTCACATAAAGCAAAACAATAAATTGTCCAACTGTCTATAATTGACTATTTTTAAATAAATACAATGTAGTTTAATATGAACTACTAGAATAATGTTTCTGTCCACAAAATTCTTTGCAGAATATGTTCTGTCACTTATACAATAAAAATCGTCATTATTAAAACGACATAAATACTTAGTTGCCTCAAATCAATAGATAAGTGTTCACTTATGTTATCTAAAAAGCGTGATGTTGTAAAAATCAACATGAAATGTTTTTTGTTATATAGATAGGTATTCACAGGTTAGGTTTTAGGTTAGTTTTAACATACGTAAGAGAGATATACACATCACAGTCACCCTTTGGACAACAACATTAGGTGGTAATACATTCACAACTAAAGTTAGATATCACACACAAGTAGAGTCTCACGGTTGGCATATGTATTTTATTTATATATATAATGACATTGAATCAATGTTTGACATTCAAGACAGTGTGAAATAAACAAAATCAAAATAGAATTATGAAAGTATGTTTAACTTAGATACAATATTTTTACACCAAATGGAAACATTTTGGTGGTATTAAATATAAGAGTGACATATAATTTATCGTCCCACTGTCTATGAAGTACGGATGCCTGCATGCTTGGATCAAGAAGAAAATATACATTTTTTAGTTTCCAAAGCATGAGAGTTGTGTCGGTGAGAGGTATCGTGCATATGCACGATTGTGTGTGGTATCATGTTGGTGTCCATACACACTTGTGTGTGTGTGTGTGTGTGAGTGTGTGTGTGTGTATGGTTGTTTGAGTGAGTGTGAGTTACATAAGGTAGAGTGATATTTGCACATGAGTTAGTAAGTAGGCACATAGAGACAAACATATGCTACAGGTAGAAAGGGTGTATATGTGTGTGTGTGTATGCGTGTGCGTGGAGGTGAGTGTGTGTGTGTGTGTGGAATTGTATACATGTGTGAGTATGCATGATTCAGAGTGTACGTACAAGTGTGTGGGTGGATGGGAGCACGCCCATGGATGTGCATGCACGCACGCACACGCGCGTGTGTGTGGGCCTGCCTCATGTGCCCATTTTTTAGGGAGGTGCGTGTGCACACAGGGGTGTGTGTGTGTGTGTATGTGTGTATGTGTATGGAAGTGTGTGTACTCTGGGAGTGTGTTTGCATTTGTATGCGAGGTTGCATGTGTCAGAGAGTGGATGTGTCTCTCCGAGTGAAAGAGAGAGAGTTATGGGTGTATTTGTGGAGATGGATGTCAAGGAGTTTGTAATATTTCTTTTGTAAGAGTGGGAGAGTTTTTACAACATCACGCTTTTTAGATAACATAAGTGAACACTTATCTATTGATTTGAGGTAACTAAGTATTTATGTCGTTTTAATAATGACGATTTTTATTGTATAAGTGACAGAACATATTCTGCAAAGAATTTTGTGGACAGAAACATTATTCTAGTAGTTCATATTAAACTACATTGTATTTATTTAAAAATAGTCAATTATAGACAGTTGGACAATTTATTGTTTTGCTTTATGTGAGTGATGTCTCTATTCAAAGTTTATGAAAATATGCTTAATATTTTTCTAATTTTACTGTTATGATGGGAACGCAACAAAAAGATGGTCGCTTTTAACAAAAGAAGAACTACATATGAAATTGGGACAATAATACTTATATTATTTAAGTGAATTAATATTTTGTAAAAAACTTTTGTATTACTTAATGGAAGAATTAATTTATGACATCATATCCTGTATGTACTTTATAAAAGACACAAGCATGAGGGGGCTTGTTGTCTTTTTCTGAAGAAGTTCACGAAAAATAAAAGTGGAAGAAAGCGCTAGTCATTATTGCCTCTATTGTGGACAACTCTACTTTTCACTGTTTTTGGATTATATTATTCAGTTTTTCGGTTCAGTCCGAATTTCAGTGTGGTTTTTGAGGTTTTAAATATTACTCTTATATACTTAGAAATTTGCTAGAATAATAGGATTTGAATTAGCATGCATTTTTATGAAGGATATAAGGAGTGAAACTCATATGTATGCCATTGTTTAGTGACTTCACTTTTAGTGATTTGCCAGAAAACCACAACTTTTATGAAGGGCAGACGAAAAATATGAGGCAAAAATCTGGACAGTCTGCGAAAAGTTGGACTGTTGAGAGGTATACCAATAACCAGAGGTATAAACCTCATATTTGTGAGGTAAATGACTCGGCTATTATGCCAGCCCAATACTATGTCAAGTTCTATATGCCACAGAGGAAAAGAAGTGAGGGTGGGGGTAGAAAGGAAGTAGTTTAGAGTCACCAGAATGATGAAAGGAATTGAGGGATTGGGGTATGAGGGGAGAATGGGACAGCTGAGCATATATACAGTAGAGGAGCACAGAGAAACTGGATATTTCTGTCTTTCAGTCCATGATATCATCTAGTCACCTCACCATACTTCCACCAGTCTTTCACTGTATGACTATGTCATCTGGTCACCTCACCATACCTCCACCAGTCTTTCAGTCCATAACAATGTTATCTGGTCACCTCACCATACTTACACCAGTCTTTCAGATCATGACATTCTCATCTGGTCACCTCACCATAGTTCCACCAGTCTTTCAGTCCATGATAATGTCATCTGTCCACCTCACCATTCTTCCACCTCAGCTAATGCCTAACCTCACTGCCTCAGTTGCCATTCACTTTTGTTTTAGTTGATTCGTAGGTCCTGTTAGCCTTAGATGGTAGGGCAACAAGGAGCTTTCACCAATGACTGGAGATTTGAGGGTTGGTTATTTATGCCTAGTTGTTATTCTCCCTCCCTGCAGCACCCCTACATATAGCCCCTTTTAATAACCATTTACGTACATTGTTTCCTCGTGCATACACACACATCAATGACATGGCCAAGCACTCTGGGTCCTTATAAATCACAGCAGGCTGTTGCACAGAATTACCACAGAAGAATTTCAGTCCATTAGTTATGCAATGCTGTGCTATGTCACCTTTCATGACTGACCCTCTGATGCCAGGCCATTGCAGACATTACTGGTACCCTGTGTGAGCACCAGAGTGCAAGATAAGTGAGGTATGTTAGGGGAGAGTGGGAAGAGTAAAGCCAAAGAGGATCTGGGGGCAGCATGAAAGGAGACAAGTGAAGACATAAATAGGGACATACTGCTTTATGAAGAAGTAGTGAGGGGGGCTGGAAAGTACTACCTGAGACAGTGGTACAGTGCAATTCATTGGATTTAATAATGCCCAGGGTAAAACAAGAATGTATGGGGGTAAAGTAGGAGGCAGTTATACACAGGCTAGTTATGACATATGGTCTGACCCAACAGAATGAAAGATAGCAATACTGACATACAGACACCTCTTGTACTCGCAGAAAATGTATTCGGGATGAGGCAAAATAACAAATGGAGAAATGATTAAAAATAAATTGCTAAGCAAACTACAAATGCAAGAGAGGACTAAAGCATCAAGGACAGTAGAATCAGGTTTGGTCAGTAAGACAGAGACAGGGAAACTGCAAAGATAAAAAAAAAAAGATTGGCAGCAAATGAACAAAAAGAAGAATAGAGATCATTGCCATGGTGACCAGGAATACAATGAAATAAGGCAAAATAAAAGTTTCTAGTTAGTTAAAGAAGCCACTGTTATATAGGTCAAGAGTCATTATTAGCTTGACATAGCAGATGGAGCACAGGCAGAAAGGTGAAATGCATGTAACAAAACATACAACGATACTCTCAATCAATGAAACAGGGAAGAAGCGGGCATTAAAAATAAAGTATGTTTACATAATGCAAGTAACAGAGTCAAGTTAGCAGGAATTAGAAGTAGGCTTAATGTCAGCTTTAGAAAACAACAGATGGTTTTACTTAACATGTCTAATAAATGCTATATAAAATGAATAAAATAGTCTTAAAATACTGATGTGTTTAAGCATTATATCATGCTTGGATGTAGGCAATATAGGGTTTATTCATGAAAGATGTCCTTTGGTCACATGGATGCTTACACACACACACACACACACACACACACACACACACACACACACGTATATACATGCATACATACACATAAACCTCACTCTTTCCCCATTTTCCATGCAGGATATGCTGAGAAACAATATTGCATTCTTTGGTAAGTTATCACATATACTTTTTTTACACATAAGGTTATTTTACTTACGCAAACTGCTCTAAGACTGAGAAATAGAAGTATGACCATACTATATCAGAATTAACATACTGTATGCTTACACTGTTTTATTATGGTCCCACTTTTATACTAAAGCTACGATTTCTGTAACAAAAAGACATCTTAAAAAATAAAGAAGTAAAGCAGGGTAGACAATGCTTTTTTCACCTATAGTGTTATGGGAGTAAAGAAGGAACCAACTATGTATGTATACAAATTGCACTGAGGCTGAGAAATAAAAGTGTAACTATTATAAAACAGAAGAAGCATGCAGTATTCTTATTATGTTTGTTATGGCCATACTTTTATACAAAAGCTAAGTTTGAGCTGCAAAAGTCAAGATATGGCAAAAATAAATCAATAAATAAAAGAAAAGCATGAGGACAGGGTTGATAATTTCTTAACCAATGTTTTTTTTCTAGGCACAAAGTATCTTAGTATCTGAATTAAGTACCTGAAGAAATTTGAGGCTTATCTGTGCCACTGCCAGCAAACAATAAATGCTGCTCCCATCCAGTCAGTTCAGGAATCCTTTGTTCTTTGAAACCAAATGCCAATTAGATTCAATACAACCCTAGTAAAGAAGCATGCAGTTTGTGACATTTAAAGATTGACTAATTTAGCTGAGCGCATTGCATCAAAGGTCTGCTCCACCACTGTAGCTGCTGCCATCATTAAAGCTTTGAAGCATAGCAGGACTACAGTTTCCCAAATACATTGTTCTTACAGAGCTGGATCATAGAAAAATAGGGCTCTAGTCAGCCATACCCATATCCCATTATTTGGCTCTCTCTCCCCCACTTTACCATAATTATACCAGAGATTTGGATATAATTTCAAACTTTAATTAAGAGATGTTTTAGTGCAAAAATGCTGACAGCCATTTGCTAAATAAAACAAAGCACAGTCATATTGAGAAGTACAAGAGACATTGGGATTCATATTCAAATAGCAACTATACGAAGGGTGCAGGAATTCAAAAGATAAATGCAAAATGAATTTGCTAACAGCTTAACACAGCCCACTGGATGTAAGTGTCCTTTTTCTGGACAACCAATAAGCACTTTCTCAGACTCGGTCAGAGTTATGCAGTGGACAAAAAAAAAGATGAGTGAAACAAACCCAGTGCTACGGGAAGCAGTTCATTAGCAGCTCATAGTCTTATTCATCTGCACCAAGTGTCAGACAAACTGTTGTAGCCCAACACATTGCATTTCACACCCATGTACCTGCAAAAAACAAGCTAAATTAGAAATGCATTCATAGTTAAACTTGTAGCCTGCATGTTATTCAGTTCATTCACAGCCAGATAAACACACTGCCAACAGCCAGCAAAACCAAGAAGCCAAGGATGGTACACAAAGAATATGGCTCATATGATGATGCTCCTGTTTACTATACTAGATTCCTTTCTTTACATCATAACTATTCGGGAATGCAGGAACCAAGTATTTTGACATGGGTTTATATTAGTTCACTGAAAGTTATTTTCAGCAAACACCTATTCAGTAAAACTCACTTCTGCGATTCGCTGAGTTTTCCACGGGCAATAAAACAATTGTCCTAGAGCACAATGGAACCCACAACTAACTAAATCAAACCCACCCAAGTGGGGGCTTCACCACCCACACCCCCACACCCCTAACTACATATACCAACTCAAAGATTGCACTACAGTGGAGAAAAGGACAAAGTTGTGTAGTTGGCGAAGTACTTCATTGCCCTTGAAAAATTCAGTGAATCTCAGAAGTGATTTTCACTGAATATGTGTCAATGAATAGATGTTCGCTGAAAATAACTTTCATGAAGTAATATAGACCCTTTTTACACATACACACATTCACATGTACACACACACACTCACAAACACAGTCATCAGTTACAGCAACTTGTAGGACTGTATATCCAGATATAGATCTTAGATCAAGAGAATTAATAAATTCATAAATAGTGGTTAAGTAACTTATCCCTTCTGCTCTTTCAACTTCTTAGCTCAAGAATTACAAAGATACAAAATAAGGAACAAGTTTTAAATTTTTCTCTTATATACTTAAAAAATTGCTAGAATAACGATCTTTGCATTTGCAAGCACTTTCTGAAGGTCTCAAAGTCTGAAACTCAGATGCCTGTCATTATGTAATGACTGCAGATCATGATAATTTGTCAGAAAGGCACAGATTTTACAAGGCACAGACAAATACCTCTCAACTCTTTGTATACACGAATTCTGGACAAAGCCAAACATAGTGGGGGGACAAAGGCCCAAAAAAAAAAAAAAGACAAATTTTATTTTATGTGTTTGTTAACTAGGTAAACCCACTGAACAAAGTGCCCCTTTTCAATGGCAATCCAGCAGCAAATTTTGAGTAACCTTCTTCAGTCGTGCAGTAGGCAAATGGAGATGGAAGGATTCAAACACTATACTTTTGACTACAGGAATCAGTTAATTAAGAGCTCAGAACTATAAGTGCCAGAGAAACATGATTCATTTAAAATGTTAACAGAACAGGCATCACATGGACATGCATTTTTTTGAACACTAAGAACTATGAAACTCTAAAAAATGGCATTATTGATTGATTGTAATCCTCAGTGATTTACCAGAAAAAAAAAGAAGTTAATGAATGTCTGGCGGCTGGTGTAGAGGATTAGGGCTCCAATCTCTTTTTAAGTTGCTATCCATTCTGATATACTGAATGTTTTGGCATTTGGGAGGTGAAACTATGTGTGTGAGTGTCTGTGGGTTAGGGCTAGAGTAAGACTCAAGAAGGGGGCGAGAGCTTGTGTCATACATCTGTACTGTTGTGTTTGAAGTATGTGTGGCTTGTTTAGTGCTACAGTTAGGTAAAGGGTTTGCAGAAATCTACTGTGTATTGTTGAGTTTAGGTGCAGGATTAGTTTTAGCACATATGAACAAGACGGAGCAGAGGGGTGAACCGTGTTTGCAAGTTAGTGGTTATTTTTTTCATTGATCTCAATGGCAAGTTTTTCTTTCAGTCAAGAATGTTGTTAACGTGCCAATAATATAATGTGCATTGATGTTTTTGAATACATATGTCCTTCTCATTTTGAGACTTTTATATCATTCATTCACATACATTATCATCAGGAACTAAAATTTGTTTTTCTATACGAGGCCTGAAACTGTAGAACAGTAAGAGGCTTTACATTATGTCCTAAGCTAGTGAAGTTCTCTTCTTTTGTAACTTAGCATGAATTTGTTAAATATCTGATCATGTGGTCCACCACAAAACTCGTTCTTCTGTCTTACTTCTTTGTCCTGTCTCCTAACCTTTCTATATTCACCACTTCACAGTGGAATACCTTAACCTCCTCAACCTTCCACAAATTGGATTTTCTTACCAGATGGCCTTGAATTCCCTAAAAGTCATCTCTCCCACCTTGAATGCACAAACACACACATATGTAGATTATATATATATATATATATATATATATATATATATATATATATATATATATATATATGTATATATATATATATATATATATAAATGGTGATAACATGGAAAGCTGAATTTATTTAATTCTAATTTAGTTTTAATTGAAGTAAAAAGTTCAGATAAAATTATATTAATTTCCCGATATGAATTCATATTACTTAGTCAAATGTCATATTTTAAGCTATCGTAAACAGAGTTTTCATTTTGTATTAAAGATGTAAAGGTTACTCTCTGTATTGCTTTAGTCAAATCATTTATGTTAGTTTATAAAGGTGGAGTAGTTGAAAAGTAACTTTTTCATGCGCAGGAGAATTTCTGAAGTTAAGTTTAAGTAATAAACTGGAATATAACAGACATTGACCAAAAACACCGAATCTCCAACACACAGGTTTATTGTGTTGCAAATAAAGCTGCTAACGGTAGAATACACAAGTAACGGTTAAGCGCTTTTCATCTCAATTTAACAGACTTCTTCAGACCTTAAAAGATAGACACAAGTACTCACTCAAATACAAACCACATGGTGGTTTCAAAAATTATTAACCAATGGTATTGAACTAATAATTAGGTCTTAAACATGACATCAGCAACAAATCAAATCACAAACAAAACAACAGTAAAAAGGTTGTGGAAGACGTAAATACATTGACACATCTGTATAAAGACACATTGTCTAGCTGTTATCTAATAAAGGAAAAATGACTCATCACATATAACAAATTTTAAAATAAAACTAAAGTGAATGTACATGAATAAATTATATGTACCTTGTTATAAATAGCCCAGGTACTCCTAATGAAATGTTCAGCAACACACAACACTCCGGTGGTTGTTGAGAACATTAATTTAAGAACTGCAGATTCAACATTAAACAGTTGTAATCAGGTAAGCATGTGATAATTACACAAATCACCAAAGAAGTAAAGCAAGCTAAGGCTTGAACTAAAAACTATATTTCCAGGTTTAAACAAGTTTAAAACAAATTTTCTACAAACTTTAACTATACTACAAGTAGAGCCATTAAAACACATAGCTTGACTGAAGGCTTATTTAGCACAATAAGCTCTTTAATTTTAAAATACAGGCAATGGAAGTGACTTAATTTAAACCTGGAGGATTACAGGAGTTAAGTCACAAGTCTTCAGTCAAGCTATGTGTTTTAATGGCTCTGTAACAAAGTCTATCACTCATTCGCACCCTTCTGATCCAACCAGTGCAGAGTATTTCTTAGCTTTAGGCAGCATGCATCAGAGAGCAAAGGTATCAGATGATCCACCTTCTGTGGTTGTAGAGGAAGGGATTGCTTCAACTTCTGTTGGGACTATGACTGATGTATCTTCATGAAAATCTCTTGCTTGGACTGTATCTCAAATCAGAAGGAATGCTCATATTATGAGAGATTATCCATAGTATAGACTGAATGATTTACCTTGCCATAAGTGGAAATTAAAAATGGTGAGTTCCTTTATAAAAATTCAGTGATGATATTAAAGCTGTTGTAGTTGCACTATTTATAGTCATGCAGACTCTGGGAGAATTATGTTCCAGAACTCTTAGGATGGCGGCTGAACTTTTCTTTGTGTACCTGGAGTATGCAAATAGCTGCATTTGATTCTTTGTATAGCAACTATATCTGGTACAGTTAAACATTCCCTGTTATTTATGCTGTGATAGATTCACAGATTTTTACTAGGCTAATTACCCCTGGGGGGGGGGCTTTCTAAGCCTAGCCAAGTTTTCCTGAAAGAATAATGACGTCCTCATTTATAAGCTACCTCTGTACATAATGAATATAGGTGCCAGGCCCAGTGCAAATTTCCTGTTCCCCATTCACTGCTCTAGGATGTGCTTAAATGAGGTAATAGATAAACTCAGCTTCACATGGATGGGAAGGCTGTTCCATAGGAGGAGCAGTCTCTGGGACACATATCTGTTTCTCTAGCATGTTCTGTTTAAGTCACAGACAAAATTCAGGTTTCTGGTACTGTTTGACTTACAAATCTGCAGGAGATTCATAAGTGTGGAGTTTGTGCATGCCTTGTAAGACTGGCATAGATCACTCCTCAATAATGTGTAGAGACTGAGAAGAGGGAAGGAGTTATGGGCACTCTGTATAAGGCCCGATGTCCATAAACATTAAGTTGCCTGCTAAATATCCCAAACAGCATCCAAACCAAAGGATGAAAAGGTCACACAGACAAAGCATTTAGTAAAAACTGTTAAAAAGACCCAGTCACATTGGAGTCATCACTGTATAATACCTTAAACCTCCTGTAGTAAACATCCTTGGAATATATGCAAATGACCCCTTAAGAACAAATTACTTTTTTGCTGTTTACATTCCATATTTGTCCATTTTTCTGGGCTCATCAGTACAGCAAAAGTGAATTGTTTGCTATACTTTGGAAAGATAGAGTTTAAATCTAAGCCTGATCTCCATAGACATTAAGGTGAGTACAAAATAGCTTTGTCTTTCCTACAGTTTTTACTAAATGGTTTGACTGTGTAACCATTTTACCCTTTGTTTTGGGGTTCCTATCAGTTCATCGAAATGTCAGCAGTTCGAAGACCATATGTTCGAACTGCGATATCCGAAAACTGATTATCGAGAAGCCGCGGAACACCAAATTCTTTGCCAGGGAAAGAATTCAGTGGGACGTTTCTGTGGCTTTGCTATAGTCAGCGCTGTGGTGGAAAGTTACGGGTTGGGTTCAGGTAAGTGTGCGATTGTGCGAACGTTAGGGTTAGGGCACAGGTTAGGTGAGTTAGGGTTAGGGCGTGGGTGAGGTGGGTGTGCGATAGACTTTAGGGTTAGTACGGGATAGGTGAGTTAGGGTTAGGGCGTGGGTGGTGGGTGTGCGATAGTGACAGACTTTAGGGTTAGAGCGGGATAGGTGAGTTAGGGTGCGGGTCAGGTGAGTGTGCGATAGTGACGGATCTTAGGGTTAGGGTTTGGGTTAAGGTAGGTGTATAGATAGTAGTGTATGTACAGTTTAGTGTAGGGTTAGATGTAGGATTTTAAGTGTATGTATGTGGATTGCTGTTTTTTTGGTGTGCTTGTGTTGTGTGTGTGTTTCTTGGAACAGCGATTTTTTTCCTTGGGGAAAAAAATCACTGTTCTAAGACTTTGATGTTTTTGCACTTCGAGGTTAGAAGTTCGAACATATGATGTTCGAACTTCAGCCGTTTCGTTGAAGTGATATAGACCCTTTGTTTTGTATATTATTTGGGATATTTGACAGACCACTTTTAATGCTCCCAAACCTATACACTAGGGTACTAAACAACACCTGTTCTTTCCTTTGCACTACCACTGTAGAGACAAATTATGTCTGCAAGTTAGTGGTCTGTTTTTTTTTTCACTCAGTTTAGTTAATCAGTTAAATTTGTTTTCTACAAATGGTAAGTTAATTAGTTTTGAGATGTAATGTGGGTCTGTGTGATTTGTCTGCATGATATTTCCTAATACACCATACATGTGTGTGCATGTGTATATATATTTAAATATATATAATTTGAACACAGCCTAGAACTGTTGTGCCATTTTGATCTCATCTTATTAGATTTGCAGTTATACACAGTTATTCCACTATATTGCTTTTAATCAGAATGTGCTTTCTGTTACTGGCTGGAGATGAGTATAGCTAGCGGCTTAATTTTCTCTATAATTGTACTTTCTTTCCGCAGGTCATGACTGAAAGGTGTCCAAGGCTTTACTTAACTTATCCAGTCATAAAATGAATTAGTGAATGAAAAACTGAATGAATGAGACAAATAATTAAAGTTTAATATTATTCTTAATATATTCCTCTGAAATCTGCCACTCAGGCTGTGATTTTATATATCACATATTTTGCATCTTTGTGCCTTTCAGCCCTTTGATTTAAAGTCTGCATTTAATCATAGATCAGACATTTTTATGAGACTCAATTATCTGAGTTTAATCTACTTTTAGTTGCCTGAATGCAGTCACCTAACCTGTGGCTCTTCTGTCCTTGTTTGTTGTCATCTGTGCTGTTTGTTTCACCTTTTCTTCTAAATTCTTCATCACGCCATCCAGGCATTCAGCTGAGTTTCCCATCCTGAAGCACTGCAGCTTTTACTAATAAGTTTAAATGGAAATACACGAATGCGAACAGCTAGAGAGGCATAATAGTGCACATATGGCGGGCTAGAGCATGAGGCATAGTCCAGAATTTTTACTGCATGTATAAACAACTTAATGACTACACAGTGTCATAAATACATTTGATCATATTGCATAATGAAGTCAGTGTAGATAACCTAACTAGAAATCACTCTTTTGCTTAATTGACTTTTACTGAATGTTGCTTCATTAAAAAAACTCATCTTAGCAAGTGTTCTTTTTAAGGAATCCTGATGAAAACAATAGCTTTTGTGTGTGTGTGTGTGTGTGTGTGTGTGTGTGTGTGTGTGTGTGTGTGTGTGTGTGTGTGCATGTGAGCACGTAAGTATGCTCATGAGAGTGCATTTATGTGTAAGTGAGACTACCTGAAGGTGTCCTAGAACTCTTGTGCCAGTATAAGTAGGAGAACTTGCCAGTTCCCCTTTTGATGCAGTATGCCTGGTACTGAATTTTATATATATATATATATATATATATATATATATATATATATATATATATATATATATTCATACATTGCAGGCATCCTCTGAGGACCTCTACCAACACTCCTGTGTGGTACTTTGCTCTCACTATGGTCATGGAGAGACTCAGACTCAACCAGCTCTTTAGCTGGAGTAACCACGCTACCCTGATCAACCGTGTCAGCCTCAATACAAGGTTCAAATCCCGTTTACAGATAATTTTACTGAGGGGTGTAGAATAAGTATTGATTTGCATTTCTGCATGTGAATTGAACAGCCTAAGTCTGTGTGATAAATGCTAAATATGTACTTCTTGTACATTGCTCTTACAAATGTGTTGTTGTTAGTAATTCTCAATATTAATACATGTGGTATGTATGATGCAAAATATGACAGTCTGTAAATGTGGTAACATAAAAACAGAAAAGCTGGAAATATGCATAGTATATGCTGGCTTGTTTATCCATGTCTACCTTCAATGGAAGAGCCCGGGGGTACTGATCTGTAATAAGCCAGTAGCAATTGGCTTAAGACAGTAAAGTGCTTTTTTCTCTTCACTTGAAGAGCTGAGGGGGGGTTGGGCACTTGGTCATGGTACTGGCTCAAGGCACTGATTGAGCCAGCTACACTTCTGATTAAGGCCATGGAACTACGTGAATATGATGTATTTACAAACACAAAGACTGCCTTTTACCTAGAACTCCAGTACTATTACTAAAGTCACAGACATACAGGCATGCTTTAAGTACATCTCCATTCAGTTTGAAACTTGTATACCTCAACTTACAATGCAAAAAAGTAAGTTCTGTTGTGGCACTAACAGTTAATAATCATTTACCATTTTATCATTCTTTTTTCACATGAATTGGATTCCCAGGTGGTATTATTCAATCTTTGTATTGTCTATGTCCAAATAACCCTCTATGTCCCAATTCATAACATTTTTCCTCTAAACAACATTGATTATAATAAATATCATAAAGCATTTTATTATTTAACAATTGAACATCTGTAAACAGTGTGATCATCACACATGGTCAAGCCTCACTGCCATATGTCACACCTTTACTGTTGGATGGAATCATTCTCAATGTCTATGCCAAGTGATTTTTGTGTTTTCAATTGTGCAGATGCAGCTTGCAAAGCTGTATGTCATTGCACACGGACTATTAAATAAAGGATCTGAATTTGGTGCCAATTCAGACATATAGTTCTAGGTGTAGTTTAGTAAACTTGGCAGGTAAGATGAGGATGATTCTCCATTTAGGGCCCAAAGGTGGTATAAAGAGGAGCTCAGGTTCTTTGTGTTACTCTTCATCAAGCACTACAGCCACAGGCTTCTGCAGAGAGACTATACTCAGTCTCAGTGCAAGCCTGAGGCTTGGAATGGCTTGGCAAAAGATGTCTCCAGTGCAATGGTATTCCACACAATACTCCTACTTAAGACCAAACCTGCAAGCTATCCTAAAACTATCAACCAATAACTTGCCTTCCGACAACATATAAACTACACACTGGAAATGATGCCAACAGAGTTTATAGTCATTCAGAAGAAAACTCAGTCATGGCAACAGAATAAAAGGGTAACAACCAGGGGCAGCTCATGCTATAAGACTGCAGGAGCTGCAGCCCCCCTGATTGCACAGATTGGGGAACTCCAGACTGTGCTGGCAGCCGTCAGGATAGGAGGAAATGCCATCTGCAGCCCAGAAGTCTTTGCAGTGACGACCACACAGAACGGAAGACGTCTGGACTGCAACATCCACAGGCTGGAGCCTCCTCTCATGGGAAACCTTCCCCAGGAAGACATTGGAGCCTGCTCTCAATGGAAAACTGTTACTGGAACCTGGGCGGGACTGTAGATGGACTCATAGGGACTGTTACTGGAGCCTAGGTAGGGAACTGAAATCATCTTCAGCTGGAGCCATCTCAGGTAGGGAACTGAAATGAAAGTGTGTGTGTGTGTGTGTGTGTGATGCCCCAAGTGCTATATGGTGGTGGGTAGAGAACAGGCTTGAGCCCTGTACCTTGGGCCCAGGTGGCAAGAGCCTGAATTCCCTACCCACCACCATTTGTAAAAAAATGCAGATTATTCCCTCATACTTGTTCTGTTCCTCAAAATCTGTGGTTTCTGTATTTTTGTGTCCTTACCAAGTCAGTAGTGCATAGGTGCAGTGGTAGCATTGTTGCCTGACAGCTACAGGTTCTCTGGTTTGCCTCTTGGCTGAGGTGCCTTCTGTGTGGAGTCTGCATGTCCTCCATGTGTTAGTGTTTGTTTCCTCTGGGTGCTCTGGTGTTCTCCCATCTTACAAAGACATGTGTCTGTCTGGAGTGTTTCTCCCTGGGCCTCTGCTGAGAATTGGCTTTTGTTCCAAGTCAGACTTTCCTGGTTAACAAATGTTAACTAAAAATGACAAGCATTTGAATTTCAGACTTCATATTCTTCAGAAAGTACATGGTAACACAAAAGCTTTTATTCTAGCAATTTTCTAAGTTTATAAGATGGATATTTGAAATTTGTCCCTATTTTGAGGACTGTATTCCCCCATTATTGACTTTGTCCAGGTTTTTTGTGCTAAGGTTGAAAGCTATGGTAAGAACTTGAATTCACTGAATATGTTTGGGGGCTGTATTCCCCCATTACTGGCTTTGTCCAGGTGTTTTTTGCTAAGAGGTTGAGAGCTATGGTGAGAACTGAATTCACTGAATATGTTTGGGGGCTGCATTCCCCATTATTGGCTTTGTTCAGATGTTTTGTGCTAAGAGGTTGATGGCTATGGTGAGAACTGAATTCACTAAATGGTAGCCATTTAAGTTTCAGTCTTCCTCTTTATCACAAAACAGCTGATTTGGCATAGTGGTATGTTGCTCTGACTGTTTTGCACAGTGTCCTGGGTTGAAGACTTGGCAGTGAAATGTATGGTGGTTACACAGCATTTTATTCTAGCAACTTTCCAGTATACAAGCACTGCTTAAAATGTGTCCATGGTTTTTGGGCTTTTGCCCCCCCCCCCGCAATAAATTTTGGCTTTTTCCAGATTTCTTGTGTTGCAAAGTTCAGAGATACAGCTGAATGAGTAGATTTTACAAAGAGCTGACAGCTGCAGGGGAGCAAAAGTTTAGTGCTGCTTATGCTGAGTCAGCTTGCATTGTTAATAGCACAACAGGTAGTGTAGTTGCTTTTGATGCAGAAGGCTGTGTGTTTTACTCCCACAGTAGATAGATGCATTGCTGATACTGTACTGTATTGCAAATGGGGTGGATGCTGCACTCCTTTTTGGTGAAGATACCTAGTAACTATGAACCTGTTATCAGTTTGCCATCCATTCCCTATTGCAATATTACTAGCTTATCATGTTTTTAGTGTAAGATAGGCAATTTATTCCTCAAGGGCAACATGCACTTTATTTGTAGATGAAACAATGAAATATAAAGTTGTTTGCTAGCAGCAACCTCTTCATTAGTTACAGATCTCTTTAATGTGGAACTATTTAGATGACTTTTACTTCTTCAGAGATTGTGCATATGTACTGATACTGGTGGACTGTAGAAGTTTGAGTAGACTTTTATGATGGAAATGTTCTGAACTGGGCAGTTTTGTCATTATTGGTGCATGCACTTTGTTTCATTGTTTACTGGAAAAATGTACAAAACAATAAATTTAAAACACCCCCTAAAACTGTACTATATTGTACAAGGAATATAATTTAATACAATCAGGAAGGTGTATGAAAGAGCATGTGCATGTTTCGTGTGCAAGGGGCCTGTGATTTGAAAACGGCCCAAACCCAAATTTAATCTTTATCTGCCACTGGCAAAATGTATTTTCTTTGAATGTGGGTTTCAATGCTGTTTCAATGAATGTGAGTTTCAAGGGCAGAGAAGTCTTAATGCTAAGTCTGTTTTCATTGTGAGACTGCATTACTTTGTTTAGCAGATATCTATTAGTGTTTGCACTGTAAAATGCAAACTAAAACTTTCAAATGAAGTCCAAATCATCGCAGAAGTAAAACAGTATGCACATTAGTGTTTATGGTAAATGGGATGAAATAGCCAAGTAATGGTTCATTGGAATGGCTGCAGGGAGGGAGGCTCCATTCGACCATGATTTTGTGAGGGGGGAAGGGCGGCAAACTCAAAGACAGCCCGAGCTGAACTATACCTCTCAACTGTCCAGATTTTTGCAGAATGAATAAATTTTTGCTTCTTATTTTTGGTTTGTTCCTCATAAAAATTGTGTTTTTCTGGCAAATCATTTAGGAATGAAGTCACTAAATAATGACAGGCACTGAGTTTCAGACTTCATAACCTTCAGAAAAATGCATGCTAAAGCAAGACCTGTTATTCTATTAAGTGCCTCAGCTTATACAAGAGCAATTTTTAGTACTGTTTATATGTTCCCCAATATATTTGGCCTTGTCCAGATTTCCTGCATTAACAGGCTGAGAGGTATGTGCAAATAAATTGCTTTATAGAATTAGGCATATCCAAACCTCTCAACTGTCCCTGATTTTGGCTGAAAATGTTGCTGTTCACCTAATAATCCCTCCGCAAAATGGCAATTTTGGAAGAAAACATGGAGGGTTTACAATTAATAAATAACTGTAATAATCAGAGTTATAGATTACTTTTATTTCAGAAATGCGGGTAGATTCTCTTATTTTGTCAACTGCTCAAGTTACAGTACTAATATTAAAAAAAATGTCCCTTCTCTGACAGGTTCCCAGCTGTATTGTGTGGCTATTTTATATTTTTGCATCGCATTTTTGGTCCGTTTTTCATAAAATTGTGTTTTTTTGGCAAATTAGTGGCAAATCATTAAAGACTGAAGTTAGAAAATAATGACAGACATTTCAGTTTCAAATTTCATACCCTTCACAAAATTTATACTAATGCAAGACCTACATTATCTTTCTGAGTTTATAAGGGCAATATTTAAAAATTGTACTTATTTTTGGGTCTTTGTCCCAGTTCTATGTATGGCTTTGTCCAGATTTCTTGCTCTGAGGTTGAGAGGTATGACATATGTGTCAGTGCCATCACAGTCAGCCAGAGACATTTCAAATTGTGACATACTTGTTGCATCCCACTCCCACATATAGTGACTTTGGATCTGTCCAAGCAAGGCAAGGAGCAGTTATGCAGTGTAAATGTGCAGAGTATCCCCCCCTCATCTGTCCTTGATTTTGCAGAATGTTCTGGTTTCTGTCATATTTTTATACTGCTTATAATTATTCAGAAAGGGCCTGTTGCTCTGTGTTGAAGTAGCAATGTTTTAATGACCATCAGGTAAGCTTGTCTGAGATTACAAGATGCAAGTAAGTTTTAATAAGCATACTGTTAAAGAACTGCCACATTGAAAGCCTTTCTGTTGTTGCCACGCAGAGAATACTTACATAACTAGATAATGTATAAGCCTTGGGTATAGAAATGCATATGACAGTATCTGTAATAAAGGACAGGATTACATTATTTTAAGAAGCTCATTACATTTGTTGGAGACTTGCAGTCATCCCTGCATGCTTTACCTGCAAACTAAACAGAATGCCAATCTATCGTGTGTGGTCCATAACTTGTTTAGTAATGCTTTAAGCAATGTATGTTGAGGTTGTTTCTTGTTTGCTTTTCATTTTTTACTTTGATCATGTTTTCCCCGTGAAACAAGTAGATAGTTGTCAGGCAGCAGGTCTTTTTTGGATAAGAAACATTTTTACAAGTTGGGGTATCACAGAGATTGCTACTTTCAGCATTTTACTTGGTACTTTAATAAAGACGAATATAAATTATAATTAGAACTGCAGTGCAAGGAGAAGTGGTTTGAGTTGAGTGCTGCTTGTTTTTCTTGTACTTGATTTTGACTGGCATTCCAGTAATGTATTTAAAAAGTAAATTATTTTTTCATATCTCACAACCTTTTTGTTTCCATTCAGATATTAAGTAAGCTGTCATGCAGCCAATGCATTGAAATATTTTTTTTCTTCTACACTTCATTTTGTCTTGATTGCACTCTCATAATGATGGTTTGGCACCCAGGGCAGCATATTTAATTAAAGTTACAGTTTTTGTGTTTTTGAGCATAGCTCCTCCCCTTTCTAGTTGACCACACCCATTCCCATTGACCACACCCATTCAGCTGTCTCCTGCAGCCCCCCTTTGATTTGAAGTCACCAGCCACCACTGGTAACAACAAAGTCATATAGAGCAAAGGATCATTTGCTGCTAAACAAAGTGATAATGAACTGTAAAAAAAAAAAAGGGGGAAAAATCTAAGTATGGCATGGATAGACTACAAAAAAACATTTGATAGTATTCCACATTCATGGATAAAAGAGTGCTTAAAAATGGATAAGAGACACTCTACACTGATCAATTACATAACAGCGACCACAAAACAGTGGCAAGGCACTTTGCAGTTAAGCCATGATAAAGGGCAAATTATTATTCCAGGGATAAAAATTCAAAGGGGGATATTCCAGGGAGATTCTTTGTAACCGCTGCACTTTTGTCTTGCCATTAGCCCATAGTTGTCTCCTTAAATTAGGTCATGGCTACAATTTGGCTCCAGAAAACAACAAAGTGTAAAGACTTCTCATCTTCTTTTTGTGGATGATTTAAAACTGTATAGTTCATCAGATGAGGAACTGAAAGGACAACTGCAAGTGTTCAAAAATTTTTCAGATGATATAAGAATGTCATTTGGTCTTGGTAAATGTGCAAAAGTAACCTTTAAAGCAGGAAAGTTGCAGCACCAAGCAAACATCAGTTTGGGACAGGAATATGATATAGAAGAACTTGAGCAAGAGGGAGTGTATAAATATTTGGGAACTGATGAAGGATCAACAATAAAACATGAACAAATGTGAATAAAACTTAGTAAGGAATATTTTAGAAGACTAAAATTAATACTGAAAACAGCACTGACATCTAGGAATAATGTCCAAGCTATAAACAATTTGTTCTTCCTGTCATAACGTACAGTTTTGGGGTGACTGACTGGCCCCAAAAGGTGTTGGAATGGTTGGACAGGAAAACAAGAAGGATGCTTCATGCTCATCAAATGATTTATGAAAATCAGTGTATAACAAGACTATATATTCCCTGTTCAGAAGGAGGTATGGACTTCCTCAAAATTGATTGCATGTATACATCTGCAGTTATAAGACTGCATACATATCTGTTGACTTAACAAGACCGAAATGTAGTGAAAGTTTTAAAACATGAGGAGAATAAATCTAAGATGACTTCCCTGCTTAGTTTAGCAGAAGCATATCTGTGTCCAGTTTCCAGGAATGGAAATCAAACCAGAAGTAGAGAAAAATCAGGTAGCAACTGAAAGTGCCAAAAAAGCAAAAGAAAGAATAAAAGATGAAGGATCAGACGAGAAGGCAAGAAATGTGGAAAATGTATAAATACAATTGCAAGTATAGAAAACTCTTGGAACAACCTCATGTTGATCAAGATCGAACACATGAATGGTTAAAGAAAGATGAATTTAAACCAAAAGACAAAAGGTTAATATTGGTGGCCCAAGATAGTGGACTATGTACACGTTGGTTTACAAAGTTCATTGAACATGTGGGAGAAACAGACAAATATAGGGTTTGTAAAACAGAATTGAAACAGTTGCAGCGCATCTTGTTGCTGGTTGTGATATACTAATGGCAGAAGGACTATATGCTGAACGGCATGATAATGTGGCAAGACTGTTGTATTGGGGATCGTGCAGACATTTTAATAGTGAAGTAATTGAAAAACACTGGAAACATGAAGCACAAAGCAATATAGAAAATGATGAAGTTTATATCACATGGGGTCACCCATTACCAACACTTCAAAAAACTGATGCAAGAAAACCAGATATAGTAGTCCATGAAAAGAAGATAAAAGTAGCCTTGATCCTTGAAATTGCTACACCCAGTGACTACAGTGTCTTATGTACAGAGAGACACAAAGTCATAAAATATCAGGATTTGCAGGCAGAAAAGGGCAATGTGGAGGAAGTATACCCAGACAGTTCCCATAGTAGTAGAAGCAACAGGTCTTATAAAAAAAGAATTTACAATTATACTTAGGTATGTTACCAGTACATATAACTCCGTACAAATTGTAGAATGAGTCATTGCTGGACACATTAGGCATGCTGCAAAGAGCTCTTCTGGCTAACATCAAAGACTGAAACAATACTGATTTCATGAACTTTAATCAGACTTTGACTTAGAAATGTGGTCCATTCTTGTCATGGTATTAAAAACCCAAAAGATGTGGAGAAATTAAAAAAGAAGTAACAATGCTGTCATCATTACAGTGATATGAAGAAGTGCAAGCAGGACCTCCTCGCTGATGGGAGGAGGTATTTGTGACAGCAAACACCCCTCATTTGTGGAAGTATAGCGACCCATCACCAGTCAATGATGCAGCACGTATTTGCCAACCAACACATTTATTCATCATGCTTCCATTTCTTGTCTTTTTCCTGTTCTGTACAACTCCTGAGACTATTTCCCTGAACAGAAAGGCACATCAGGAGAGACTGGCTCACCTCAGAGAGGCATGGAGTAAGTATACATCAGGTATGAATGCAATCCAGATAATACTGTTTAAGGTATCAGTCCATATGAGCTTGAGTAGGCACACCAAACCTTTATATCAAGTATACATACATACCTGCTCCAATATCTCATTAGGCAATAAGTACATCAGCTTAGCTGTGTGGGTTCAATTCACAGCAGCAGAGACTAGCTTTTATTACAGGATAGCATGTTTAAATTATTTACTGCAAAATTAAATGACACTAACATTTCAATTTTTGTAACTGGATCTATTAATTTTTAAAGTATATGTCTGATACGCCATCACATTATATTTTGATGTGGCAAAGGTGAACATAGTTATGTGTCATATTTGTTAATGTATGGAAATAAAAATGAGATGTGGCATTGATGTTATTATCTCTGTTTTGTCTCCATTAACCTTATCTCTCCTTTTTTTATGGATACATTGTGGCTGCAAACCCAGGGTGCTAGACCAACCTCTGGGGTACGGATAACCATATCCCCACAGGTGGGATCCTCATGCCTGCCAACTATCAAGTCATCCCCAGTCAGACTTGAGCTCATTCCTTCCTTCATACTAGGAATGCCCATTTCAAGGTGGGGGTGGCTCCCATACAGAAGGGCTGTCTTCCAGATATCCATCAGTGTGCTTTGTCACTGGCTATCCACAGACCATCTACTCTCACCATAGCCAACTGCCCACCAAATGGTTCACCAATCTCACCCCGCTGACAATTTCCAATGAACTGCATCAGGATTTATTGTTTGCTAGTATATTAATAATACCCATCTCCTAGAATATCCCACTTTGCTGTTTGGGTACGGAGCCGGCCAAGAAAAAAATTAAAACCTGGCCCGAGTTTTTTTTTATATTGTTTCTTAGAAGTTCACTGAAGAAATAACTATTTTTTTGTTTGTTTTTGTGTTTGTGTATTTTTTTAAGCTAGACAGCATAAACCTCACATCTGATTTTAGATGACCTTACATCTGCTTCAGCTATGCTTTAAAGTATATTTTTCTGCATAATTTTTCCCTGACCGTAAGTCTCCAAAGTGGATATAAGTAAAAGTTATTTGCCATCAGAAACTGAACCATAACTTTGTCCTAATTCATGATGCTACACCAATCTACTATATTAGGACCTAGGATGGCAACTTGTATTTCAGGTTTTTGTTCCAGTCTCTGCTGCTTTTGTTCTTTTTGTTCTACTTAATTTTATTTAGATTTTGGCCCTTCTACTCTGTAATAAGTGACAACTAAAGGTCTTATGAATTAATGGGGAACATTATGATTTACAAATTAACTTTACTTTTTCCAATTTGATTTCCATAATATTTATACTCATTTATCAGACCTAAAAAACATGGCCTAGACTTCTGTGGCCCCTCCTCAGGCATTGTTACTCAGCACCAAATAAAACAACAAGCATGGGACTGTCTTTGACTTGTTACAACAAGCTGACATGTCTTTCATCAAGGAAGTCTTGCAAGATGGACATTATGAACCTTGTTTTTCCATAACCAAATCCTCTGGTCTCAGTGTCCTTCACTGCCACTGTAATGATTATATTGGACAGGTGGCTGTCTGCTTTAGATCTAATTGTGAGATTCTAAGGTCAATGAGACTGCTCATCAGCTTATCAACAATTTAAATAAGCCTTTCTGGCTGGACCAGACTGCACACATCTTGTTGTATTCCATCAGCCAACTTTTGTAAGAACACATCTACAAGAGTTTGTTTTGCTGATTTCCATATCTTGGTCTTGACACATTATCTGTGATGGTTGATCTTGGGAGACCTTAACATAGACCATCCAAACTTACCTGAGTTTATCGAACTCGTGAAGGGATTATACTTTGCTCAGGAGTTTCCCTCTGTATGGTCATACAAATCATTCCTTTCTTTTTTCTTTTAGTTATGTATTATTGACTGGATTGTCCACTTGGATGAAACTGACAAAGCCATAATAAAAAAAAAAAAAACTATGATACAGGTTAATATATGATTACATGTGTTAATAGACTAAAACAATAACAAAGTATAATTCAAGAAGGCCAAACAAATAAAGACAAGGACAATGAACCATTTCAGTATTATCAGTACGGAAATGAGGATGTAGGAAGGTTGTAGGACATTGAAAGTGAGGTGTGTTAATGTACAGATGTAGAATGAAAGAATCCACACTTGTGGTGATTGAACATAAGGCTTCCCAGTGATTCACTCACCAGATACTGACCTGACCCAATAAAGGGACTTAAAAATGTTGAAGTGTAGTCACATTTTACAACTGATGGAGTGGCTTCTGCCAGTGTGTAGTGCTGAAGTGAATCTGGACTGACTTGCACTTACCTATAATCAAGCTACTACTAGGACTGGAGCTTGCTCTTCCCCATGTCCATTTTTCTTACCAGTGATGACAGAATTGTGATATTCATTGGAAACAGGACAGAGCACACATACAGGGGGACTGACCTTCTGTACAACAGACTTGCACTTAACGTACTACAGAGAGATCTGCAAGGACATGACATTTTTTTCCAAAGGGTACTGTGCTATATACAACCATCTAGCTATGATTTTCCAAGTGGATAACAGTCTGTACAGTATAGTCTAACTTTTAAAAAGCCTTTTCTTCAGCTGATTAGGAGTTGGCCACTTGGATCCTTTTTTGTAAAAGTGTTCTTAATCAAGCAAAAAAAAAACCCCAAAAAAAGGTTCCTCCCTGCATGGCTGCATCCTGAATCACTAAACAAACTGGGAATACTGCTGAAGATTCATCCTGACTGCTCTAGCGGCTTTGTCTCTCAAACAAACAACAAAAATCAATGGAGAAAGCAAAGGAGATGTGACAGACCTAAGCAACAGAGCTGGTATCAGCATCAGATTAAGAAAAGCTTCACTCATGCCTGCAATTCCTTCACTAGACAAACTCTCCTTATTCAGAGCAGACAGGTTATAAGCTCTCAGTGGCAAAACTAAAAAAGGTGGGGGAGTCTGTATGTACATCAACAGCTGGTGTGAAAACAGTGATGTTGTTACTAGTCATTGCTTAGCTGATATTGAATACCTTACAATTAAATGTCATCCATTCTACTTGCCCAGTGAGTTTCCAACCATCTTTATAACTGCAGGCTGCCAGCCTGTACCAGTTAGCCTGTGATCTGAAAAACAAGAACCCAGAGTGTGTTAACATTTTAGCTGGGGATTTCAATCAGGCCAAACTGAAAACTGTGCTACCAAACTACCAGCAGTATGTAAACCTCTCTGCAAGAGGTTATAACACACTTGATCAAGTATACTCAAGTATCAAAAAGGCATTCAAAGCAGTCCCCGACCCTCATCTTGGTAGCTCAGATCACATGTCCATCCTGCTTATCCCCACCTACAAACTAGCGCTAGTAATGGAAAAAACTTTCAAGAAGCAAATAAGGATCTGGCCTGAAAGAGCTTGCTCGACTCTGCAAGACTGCTTTGAATGCACTGACTGGAATCTACTTAAAGAGGCTGTCACCACAAATCAATGTATTAATTTGGATGAGTACACTGAAACGGTTGTAGGATACATGACAAAATGTACTGAAGATGTCACGATCCTGAAGGATATAACCATTACAGCCAACCAAAAACCCTGACATTACTGAGAGCGCGTAATGCTGCCTTTAAGGCTGGAGACAGAGACACTTTGAAAAAGGCCAGGGACAACTTGAACAAAGGTGTGAGAGTAGCAAAACAGGCCTACAGTCTAAAATACATAGACACCTCACTGACCAGAAAGATCTCAGGCAGCTGTGGAGAGGGATCCAAAACATCACAGTCTAAAAGCCACCCTCCATGCGTTGTAATGATAACCCAACTTTTTAGCAAGCTAAACATCTACTTCAGTAGATTAGAGGAATCAAATACAACTTCAGCAAAGAATCTACCAACCAGTGCAGATGCCACATCACTATGCCTCAGCTTGGAAGAGGTACGTAGGAACCTATGTAAGGTTCACCCAGGCAAAGCAGCTGGTCCAGATATGATCCCAAGGAGGCTACTTAAAATCTGTGCTAATCAGCTGGCACCAGCCTTCACAGACATTTTTATTATCTCTGTCAGCCAGGAAAAAGTGCCCAAATACTTCAAGACCACTGACATCATCCCTCTGCCTAAGAAACCATTTCCAGCATCATTAAATGATTGCCAACCAATTGCATTTATCTCAATAGTGATGAAGTGTTTTGAAAAAATGGTCAAGGATCACATAACATCCTGCCTACCTGCTACATTTGATCCTTTACAATTTGCATATAGGCCAAATCATTCTACTGTAGATGCTATAGCCTTAAAGGAAAACAACGGGATATCAAATCAAATATCTCTACCTGATGTCTCCCTAAAATCCTGTTATGTGATACAGCCTCAAAAAACCATAACCGCAGCTTAAAAAAAAAAATCCACTATTCTCTTTTACTGCTTAGGCTTCATACTTTTCCGTACTGTTTGACTTTCATTTTTAAAACCAAGATGAAAACTGTCTAGTCGTCTCTTAAATAATGATGTCACATCTGCCATAGCTCTTGCTGAAGATCCTGGGAGGTTTCCTCCCCCAAAGTGATGTAAACACTGCCTTATTTGCATGCTGTACAGAATCCCTGTGATCCTCCCACATTGTGATGTCAACACTGCCTTTCCCAGCCCACTGTTAACCTAATAAATGGACTAGGTGCTGTGTGGAACTCCTTTTTTTTCAAAACAGGTTTATTGTTTTAACATATAAGAGAAATATCATAACAATTTTATACAAGTAATTAAAAATAGGTATTATTATAATATTCAACAAAACAACTAAAGTATTTACAAAGACATCCACTACAATCAGATCAATTAATTAAACTAAAATACCGTGCTATTGAAATTAGAATTTTTTTAACAAATTTTGTAAATTATCCCATACAATATAATATGATGTTTTTCTAGTTGTTCTCATTCTAATTGTGCTTATTTCCATATGGCACATTATATTCATAACATTTTTTAATTCATTGAACGAAGGAGGTGTATCTGAAATCCAATTTCTAGTTATTATTTTCCTGGCCACTGCTAGGATAGACCATAACAAGGGAAGCTTAATCTTTTAACACATTGAGGTACAGGTGTGTTGAATAATATAAGAGACTTAGAAATAATGAAATTATCTGTAAAAAGAGCCTGCAAAAATTCATTAATTGACTTCCAGTATTCTTTCAACTTCATACAGTCATAAAACATATGAGCCCAGTCAGCATTAATTTCTACATTACATCTCTTACATAGATTATCTTTATTATTTATTTTATTCATCATCAAAGGTGTATAAAAAGATCTATGTAAAAATTTCCATGTATAAAGTCTTCAGACAATGGAAGATGTAGTTCTATAAGCAGATTCCAATATATATTGTTTATCTTGTTGAGTTGGTGGGTCCCCATTAATAGAGGTGAAATAATTCCAGTATGAATCTACACTGTAAAAAGTTTCTTGTCTGATAATTTTATGTATATATGAAAGTTTACCTTTATCAGAAACTTTATGCTGTAAATTTAATATCAAGTAATCAATCAGTTTTGGAATAGATTCTTTAACTGTTATAGACATTAGATCTATTCTATCAATGAGATGTTGTCTAAAGATCTGAACCTCTAACCAGCAAGTTTCTCTTAGATCAAATTCTTGTTTTAAGAAATCTAGATTTTTAACTTTATTATCAGATATCAGCTGATACCAGTACTTTAGATCATTATCTATAGCTAAATGAGCTCCTTCAGAAGTAGATGACATAAGCATACCCTGAGTATACATTATAGGAATACAATAAAATTCCATTCCCTATATTTAGGGTGCATGAATATAAAGTTACGATAACTAATAATAATATTTAATGGGTAACAAACCATATGTTTAGGTGTAATAGGTGAAGTACAAAATTCCTTTAGCAACCACAACATGGAGTTATTTACAATCATATTTTTATGTGTTAAGGAGATTTTCATGAAGTGCATACTAATTAGCTCCCAATAATCTTTCCATTTTGCGATATATGACTGATCTATTAATAAAGTAATAACTTTTATAATAGAAGAGATAATATATAAATTAAAGTCTGGAAAAGAAATACCCCTTGAGACCAGCTATTAGTATGTTTCTTTAATGCAATCCTAGGTCTATTAGGTGCCCATAAGAAATTTAACATTAGTGTATTCAGTTTCTTGATAATTATTTTTGTAGGTGAAAGTATTATTGATTGTATTAAGTATAAAATCTTGGGGAATATTATCATTTTAATAATTGTAAGTCTCTCCTCCATAGTAAAAACATATTATTCCAGGTATTAAAAGATTTTGTATATTAAGAAAACAGGTATTATAGTTATTATATATCATAGATTTAATATCTTTAGATAGTATTATACCTAAATAAGTTATCTGACCTGAATTGGGTACATATTTAGTAAAATCACTAATGAGAATATTTTTTCGTGTATATATAGGTAGTATTTTAGTTTTTTCTTCATTGAATATTAAACCAGAAATACTTTTAAAATTCATCATTTTATCAAATAAAGACTGCATAGAAGAATTAGATCCTGCTGATGTAATTAGAACATCATCTGCAAAAAGTTGAATTTTTGATGTTGTATTTTCGTCTATTTTAAAACCCTCTATGTCAGTACTGTTTCTAATCAAATTAGCCCAAGGCTCCATTACTAAAGTGAATAATAGTGGAGAAAGTGGACATCCTTGCTTTGTACCTTTAAGAATGGGTATTTTTTGTGAAACATATGTTCCTACCTTAATATAAGCCAGCGTTCCTTTGTATAAATGCTCAATTAAATTTACAAATGCATCAGAGAAGTTTGTGCATTTCAGTAAGGTAAACAGATAGTCCCAACTTACTGAATCAAATGCTGAACCTATATCAAGACTAATAAGTGTTAAATTTTTCTTTTTCCTATCTGCAAAATCAATTAATGTTAAAGTTCTTCTTATATTATCAAAAGTATTTCTATTTACAATGAAGCCCGTCTGATCTATATCTATAATGCCGGGGATGATTGTCTTCAATCTATCAGCAAAAATACTCATAAACATTTTATAATCAACATTAAGTAATGAGATGGGTCGATATGAAGAACATCTAGTTGGATCTTTATTAGATTTTAAAATTGGTGAAATAAATGTATATTGCCAAGATGGGGGGGTTATTAACTCAGTTTGGGCCAAAATAAAAACCTTATGTACTAATGAATATGTAGTTTTAGAAAGGATTTTATATATCTCTGGTATAATACCATCATTACCCGGTGTTTTGTTTGATTTAAGCTTATTTATTTGTGTAATAACTTCTGTATATGAAATACTCTTGTCCAATAGTTTAATCTGTTGTTTATTAAGCTTTTTATTCATGTTTGTGGTTATAAACTCCTTTATTTTATCTTTAGGTTCCATGTTAATGTTGTTATGGTTAATCTTGTGAAAGTGATTTCTAAATTCATCCAGTATTTCTGGTATACTAGAAACATTCTTCTTTTCCTTAGAGAAAAGATTTCTTTGATATGGTTTTGTTTATTCAATCTTTTTGTTTTATTTTTAAGTCTATGTAAGTATTTGGGGCTTATTGAATAAGACAAAACTTGTATTTCTCTAAAGTTATTTTAACTTTATGAGTTAAAATTTCTTTGTATTTCTCATTTAGTTTGTTTATTTCTTCAATAACTTTCTTGTCCATAATATTTTCTTTATTATTGTGTTTATAAGAGTCTAATTTACTTTGAATATCTAACAATTCCTTATCCCAAGATTTCCTTTTATTATTATACCATCTGATACTTTGTCCATATAGATATGATTTTAAGGCATCCCAAACATAGACAATGGAGACTTCAGGAGTATTATTTATGTCTAGAAAATGTTGTACTTCTGAAAGTATATATTCTTTATAGTCTTTTAGCTGAGTTAAGTATACTGGTATCCTTTTGATCTGAACATTATGAGTATTTTTTATCATGAATTCAAAAACAATTGAGTTATGATCAGATATAGGACATGAAATGATTTTGGAATTAATTAAATCTGTTACCATCTGGTTAGAAATAAAGACCCTATCTATTTTTGAATAAGTTTTGTATCTGTTAGAAAAAAGGTGTATGGTAATGATTTTGAATCTGATTATTAATATCATTCAAATGATAAGAATTAGCAAAATCATTTAAATGTTTTGCATTAGATGTAATTCTTCTTTTCCTTATAGTGGTAGTATCACTTTCATGTAGTATACAATTAAAATCGCCAGCTAAAATAATATCCCCTATAGAGAATGATATGATCTTATCAATATGATGTTTCACTGTATTAATACCAATTCCAGGTATCCAATATACATTAATTAAAGTGTAAGTCTTCCCATTAATTTGTATTGTAACCATACAAAACATTCCTTTGTCATCCTGAAAAGACTTAATGGTTTTAGGAATGGGCATACTTTTATTCCATAAAATAGCCACTCCTCTTTTTTTCTGAGTGTGCTCTGAACTAACCAATACTGTATACTTATTAGTGGCTAGTTTATCAATATCTTTTTTCAAGAGATGGGTTTCTTGCAGGAAGACTAGATTGGCCTTGTGTAAATTAATGTACCTTATTAGGCTTGCCCTTTTATACGGATTATTCAATCCATTAATGTTTAAAGAAATTCCTTTTAAAGATGTCATTTGGCATTTTTAAAACTCAAGAATCTTATGATCGAAATAACAAATAACAAGATAAATAATGTTACATCTCCTCTTTTAGGTGTACCTTTAAATATAGCTGTATTTATTAAATCTCTTATGGGATTTTGTATAGGATTCAATTTTGTTTGTAGTGACAATGAGTATACAAAATATATTGTGGATGTCAAAACTATATACATATAACAATGAACAAGTGAAAATAATGTAAGGATTAAACCTTGCATCCAGCCTGAAGTTGAAAACTCCAACTTAGAGTAGTATTTACTACTCAAGTTAACCCCCTACCCTAAGCAGCAGTACCTCAGCTACCACCTTATCAATTTAATACTAGTTATATTTAACTGAGGTTAACAGTTTTCAATTCAATTATTTATCAAGACAAAACTACACATTTGGTAAAACAGCATCATATAAACTAAAATAAACTTTTTTTTTTTTTAAAACTGTTCATACTACTATATAGATCTATGTAATATATAACACTTGTATTCAAATAGCATTCAAATAATCTTGATGTTAGAAATCAAGAGGAGAGAAAATTAGGTTCTAACATTCATTTAAATCAAAAACTTTGGCTAATATGATTCAGACATTACATATATTAAGATGCATCTATTTTCTGTCATGTGAATACTATTAACAGCTTCCAAAAAAAAAATCTTGAATTGTTTGTATATGAGCATTTACTCATTATTGTCAATAGAGTAAATATTGTATTCATAAAAATTATTATAAATCATATTGCATAGTTATGCAAATTCTCAGAAACACTTGCATTATTAAAAAAAAAAAGCCATTACACACAGACACACACACACATACATACACACACACACATACAAACGCATACACACACACACACACACACATATATATATATATATATATATATATCTGATCTCACTGAGTTATGTCCTTGTTGAGCACTATCCTACTTGCTGTCCCTAGAATAAATCTGCTTTATAGAAAATAATGCACAGCAAACACATTTTAGTAACCAGATTTTACAATCATGCTAACCTACTGCTTTAAAATATATCACATGACATTTCTTCCAGAATAGAATTATAAAATTGTTTATGCTTGTCAATCAGATGAATTAAATGAATTATAATAAAGTATATGTTTGGAACAGAAGTTTTTAACTCAGATTATTATGCTGCTGTTAAGTAGATTTTCAAAAACATTTAAATAAATGTTTCATTTTCTATGCCTTCTAAAATAAGACATTTACTTACTACAAGAAACTACATCATTTAAACTCATTATAACTGACATTTTATGAATAGAGTATTTTTCCTGAATCTGGGGTGTGTCAGTATGATAACTAGGTCAGAGGTTATACTAACTGCTTTCAGTTTCTCTGTGAGAATTCTGTGAGTTGAAGCTTTTGAAGTAGTTCATGGACACTGTGCATGAGACAGCCCACATCCCAGATTGTCTCCCTTAACATTTTGGCGGGAAACTTATTACAACTTGTGGCAAACATTCATTTTGTCAATAGAGTAAAATATTGTATTCATAGAAATTATTATAAATCATATTGGATAGTTATGCAGATTCTCAGAAACACTTGCATTATTATATAAAAAAAAAGCCATCACACTCACACTCACACACACACATACACATACATACACACACACACACACACACACACACACACACACACACACATATATATATATATCTGATCTCACTGAGTTGTGTCTTTGTTGAGCACTATCCTACTTGCTGTCCCTAGAATAAATCTGTCTGCTTTATACAAAATAATGCACAGCAAACACATTTTAGTAACCAGATTTTACAATCATGCTAGCCTACTGCTTTAAAATATATCACATGACATTTCTTCCAGAATAGAGTTATAAGATTATTTATGCTTGTCAATCAGATTAATTAAATGAGTTATAGTAAAGTATATGTTTGGAACACAAATTTTTAACACAGATTATTATGCTGCTGTTAAGTAGATTTTCAAAAATATTTAAATAAATGTTTCATTTTCTATGCCTTCTAAAATAAGACATTTACTTACTACAAGAAACTACATCATTTAGACTCATTATAACTGGCATATTTTATGAATAGAGTATTTTTCCTGAATCTGTGGTGTGTCAGTGTGATAACTATGTCAAAGGTTATACTAACTGCTTTCAGTTTCTCTGTGAGAATTCTGTGAGTTGAAGCTTTTGAAGTAGTTCATGGACACTGTGCATGAGACAGCCCACATCTCAGATTGTCTCTCTTAACATTTTGGCGGGAAACTTATTAAAAACTAGTGACAAACATTCATTTAGTAGTGTAAATGCATGTAAACATGACAAAACCTTCACAATATATTCCACAGACCATTACAGCCTCTTACTTCTTTTCAGAAAGAGAAACAAATTGAATCACAGCTTGCCATTAAATCTTCAGATATTTTGACTGGTTATGAAACAAAACATTATAACTGACATATTTTATGAATAGAGTATTTTCCTGAATCTGTGGTGTGTCAGTGTGATAACTATGTCAAAGGTTATACTAACTGCTTTCAGTTTCTCTGTGAGAATTCTGTGAGCTGAAGCTTCTGAAGTAACTCATGAACACTGTGCATGAGACAGCCCACATCTCAGATTGTCTCTCTTAACATTTTGGCGGAAACTTATTAAAACTAGTGACAAACATTCATTTAGCAGTGTAAATGCATCTAAACATGACAAAACCTTCACAATGTATTCCACAGATCATTACAGCCTCTATGTAAGTGAAATTAAGCCCAAAATTACCAACAAGCAATAAAACTCAACATTCTTCTCCCAACTCAATTTTCATACAAATCCTATTATTCACTGTGCCCACACAATCAAAAGCATTTCTATATATTAATAAAGAAAAGAAAAAGAGAGTAGAAAATAAAAGGGAGTGAGGCAGAAATAAAAAAATGTAAGAGAAAGCTGTAAGAAGTACATACAATGGAATGTTACTTACTGTTTATATTAGTAGAGTTAAAAATAAAACATATTATTTACTCTTATTTAGTTCTGATTATTATTAGTTAAAGCATAACAGATTATTTACAAACAGGCATAAGCAGTATAATCAAGAAAGTATAATTAGAAATAGCATTTGAAGAACTTATAAAAACTTTTACAAGGAATAAATATGTTATTATTCTATTAATGATATTTTCATTACTGTTCTCTCCCTGCCCTCCCCCACCCTTTACCCACTACATAATCTAAATAGAATGTCATTGTTTAAACAAAGAAAATAATAAAAGGAGAAAAAGGTAAAGATAAAAAAATGTATCAAATTACTAACCTTACTTCTTTTCAGAAAGAGAAACAAATTGAATCACAGCTTGCCATTAAATCTTCAGGTATTTTGACTGGTTATGAAACAAAACATTTCTTTGCACATAGAGAATAACTTTGATTAAATCTTTTCCAAAATATTTGTGGCTTTCTGGAAATGCAGGAACTATATTCAAAAGATTAATAATGAACTAAATGATGAGAGAGAAAAAACATATAACAAATCATTTGTTTTTAGTCTCTTCTTCTTCTCTGAAGTCTTCCACGAAGCTTCAGTTGCCAATCTCTTTAATGAAGAACTAGCCCATTCCATTTCTTCTATTTTATCCAAAATCCTTTTTCTTTGACAAACAGTAAAGCAGAGTCTAAATCATCGAAAACCTTAGGACCATCAGGAAGGAAGATTTTAAGCTTGGCAGGAAACAGAAGGTATGTTTTAAACTGTGCTTTTTTAAGCTCCCTTATTAGTGGCAGAAAACTTTTCTTTTAGCTATTACCATGGAAGAATAGTCATTGTCAAAACGCACAGTTGTCTCATTAATCTTAACAGGAGCTTTAGCCCAAGCAGATTTAAGAACCATCTCTTTATCAAAAGATGATAGAAATCTAACTATAACTGATCTAGGATATTTTTTGTTAGAGTTAGTATTAGCTATAGATCTATGTGCTCTTTTGATACCAAAAGAGAATGCTTCTGGTAAGTCTAAAGTTTTAGGAGCCAAGTTGTTAAAAAGAAGTAATATTGTTACCTTCAATATTTTCTGGCAGTCCAAAAATCCTAATGTTATTGCCTAGATCTATTTTCCAGGTCATCCAGCTTTGTTTGTAAATGTGTATTTTGTTTCAGCAGAAACTCAATGTTGATTTCCTCTTCTTGGATTCTATTTTCCATGTCATTCACAGCTTCTTCTATGCCTGTCATCTGGTTCTTCTGTTGTTGCAGGTCTGTATGTAACAGGTCTATTTGTTTTGTAGTTTTTTCTATGAACGTGTCTATTTTAGTATCCATTTTATCCATTTTATCAGTAAGTTGCTGGATTATAATTATCAGAGACTGAAGTTCTTTCTTGATGCTGGAGTCTTGAGAATTTGTCTTACTGGAACTCATTTCAGACTGATAAACTGACAGGAAAATTTCCACAGTGATTTCTGACAGGAATATTGTTAAGATTTCCTTTCTTTTTTAGATATAGTTCAAGAACTATATAAAACAAACGTATTTAGAAAGAAAATTACTTCAAAAATTAATTTTTTAAGTAATTAATTCCTGTCAGTGTAATGAAATTGGTGGAGCTGAAGAAATCTGCTGCTATCCTGTGTTCATCCTTGGCCACGCCCCCGTGTGGAACTCCTTTTCTGTGTTAGCAAATCTGGTCGACTCTATTCATGAGAAGCACTTCTTCTTCACCAGCATTTTGCTACTTCATAAGTAAGGTAAGTCTTATTACTTCTTAATAGTGTATCCTAAATGTAATTTGTCCCTGTTTCTATGCCTCCCTAGCCCTGATTTTGTGTCCTCCCAAGTTTTTAATTGCACATTAATGGAGTTAATCTTTCTCTGTTTGTAAGGGTGCCATGTGCTCCCCTTTTACAGCTGCATTTTTAGCTTAGCCTACTTATTTTCATTTTGATCCAGGGTTTATATTTCCCCGGTTATGTTTAATGCTGGCGTCTTTTGTATTCTTGAGTAGGCCTGTGTTTCTGTGCTTGCTGCCTTCGGGTTTCCTTCTGAAGTAAGTGTATTGCTGCTTGTAGTAATTGTATTACTGTCTAGTGTTTTTAGTTGCTTGCTGGTGTTTTTTAAAAACTATGCTGTATTTGTAGCTATATTTGGTTTTTTAGTTGATGCCTTGTGCTTCGCGATTGTGGTTGCTGGTGTGTTTTTTTTTTTAAAACCTTGCTGTATTTGTAGCTGTATTTGGTTTTCTTTCATTTGTTGATGCCTCGTGCTTCGCGATTGCATGCTGCAGATGTTTTGTAATGTTTTTGGCTGTTTGTTTCTGTTGTTGAGCTTCGCATTTCGGTCTTGTCATGTTTTTTATTTTTTTTTTTAATATTAGTAATCCGTGTTATTGGTTATGCTGCTGGGCTTGCTCCGTTTTATTTGTTATGCTACTGTGCTTGCTCCGTTTTAGTGTGTGCACCATCAAACCTGCTACCTGCTTGAAACTTTGCCACAGCTGAATAATACTTTTTTTTTCCGTTAGCTGGGTAATGAAATTATTTTAATGTGGACGTTGGAGCCATTAGGCATAAAACTTATTTATTGAGTAATTCTGCAGCCTGTAAACATACTTATGAATAGTCAGCAAGAGAGTGGTAGTAGTCTAGGGGTGGTTTCTGCAGCTATACTTGTTTCATGCAACTAGGCTAAGTGCATTTCTGGGTTCCCATGTAAGATTATTATAGCAGGTAAATATACAGTGATGTAGGCAATATAGAGGTTCAACATTTTGTCCATCAGTATGTGTCCATAGTTTAGAAGTAGCCTCAGACACTTCACAATGCTCAGTTACACATAGAGCGCAGGTTCTTGTAAGATTAATGTCACGGTTGCTATCATATTCTTTGAGCCTGCGTGTTGTTTTGTTTTTAAATTAATGAAAAACGTAAGGAAAATGAGAGAAATAGAAGATAGATGGGAAAGGAAATGAGGAATTTTGCTGCTTGTACAAGCACAGCAGCTTAGTCATTGTAAAGTTGCTAAGCAGCATGCCTTGAGTGAGAGTTGCTGCCAATTCCTATTGAAATAATGGAATCAGCATGGCATATATTTTTTTGACTTTGTTATAAAGTTTGGTAGACAAAATACTATTTCTTTAGTCTGCAAAGTGATATTCTGCCTGTTAATATAACATTTTGTGAGTGAGTATAGCACACAAGCCACTGAGAAGCAAAGTCTGATAAAATCTCTAAGGCTGGTAAGTTTTTCTGATCTCAGTTTTCTGGTAGTGAAGTACATGCCTTGCAACCATTTTGTTTTTGTGGCCAGGGGTAGCACTATCATGGTAGGGGCTCTGAGTGAGAAGAAATAAAATAGGAGGAGGAACTTGCTAATAAATACAGGTAACCTATGTAGTGCCTTCAGCTGGAGGCCTTCTAATGTCCATAGGATACAGCAAGGGGCAAGTGTGTGTGTGTGTGTGTGTGTGTGTGTGTGTGTGTGTGTGTGTGTGTGTGTGAATGCAAGCAAGCGGCAAGTGTGTGTGTGTGTGTGTGTATGTGTGTGTGTGTATGTGACCTAAAAGCAAGGGGACAAGTGTGTGTGTGACCGCAAGCAAGGGGGCAATTGTGTGTGTGTGTGAGAGACTGAAAGCAAGGGGACAATTGTGTGTGTGTTAGACTGAAAGCAAGGGGGCAATTGTGTGTGTGTTAGACTGAAAGCAAGGGGGCAAGTGTGTGTGTGTGAGATTGCAAGCAAGGGGGCAAATGTGTGAGACTGCAAGCAAGGGGGCATGTGTGTGTGAGACTGCAAGCAAGGGGGCAAGTGTGTGTGTGAGACTGCAAGCAAGGGGGCAAGTGTGTGTGTGAGACTGCAAGCAAGGGGGCAAGTGTGTGTGTGAGACTGCAAACAAGGGGGCAAATGTGTGTGAGACTGCAAGCAAGGACCAAGTGTGTGTGTGACTGCAAGCAAGGGCCAAGTGTGTGTGTGTGACTGCAAGCAAGGGCCAAGTGTGTGTGCTTGACTGCAAGCAAGGGCCAAGTGTGTGTGCGTGACTGCAAGCAAGGGCCAAGTGTGTGTGTGTGACTGCAAGCAAGGGCCAAGTGTGTGTGTGTGTGTGTGTGTGTGTGTGTGTGTGTGTGTGTGTGTGTGTGTGTGTGACTACAAGCAAGGGGGAAATTTTGCCTCTTTCAAGATTTCTTGTGCTGTGAAGTTCATAGATACAACTGATTGAGTAGATTTTACAGGGAGCTGAGAGATGCAGGGCTGCAACAATTATTAGTGCTGCTTATGTCTGCTTGCTTTGCTAATATCACAACAGGTTGTTTGCTTTTGATGCAGAAGGCTGTGGTTTCTACTCACATAGATGCATTTGTGAAACCATACTGCGTTGCAAATGGGGTGGATGATGCACTCCTTTCTGGTGAAGAAGATTGTCATCCATTCCCTACTGCAGTATTACCAGCTTATTGTTCTTGTGTAAGATAAGTAAATTATTCAAAAAGGGCAACTATGACATTATTTGTTGATGACATGACTTATCTAATTTTTGGCTAGCAGCAACCGCTTCATTAGTTACAGATCGCTTTAATGTGGAATTATTTACAGGACGTTTACTGCTTCAGAAATTGTGCGTATGTACTGATACTGGTGGACTGTAGAAGTCCGACTACACTTGTGATGGAAATATTCAGAATTGGGCAGTATTGTCATTATTGGTGCAAGCATTTTGTTGCACTGTTTTCAGGAAAAATGTTTGAAACAGTAAATATAAAACTGGACTACATTGTACAAGGAATATAATTATATACAATCAGGAAGGTGTATTCAACAACATGTGCATTTCTCGTGTGTTTAGGGTCTGAGAATTTTAAAATATCACTAACCGAAAGTGAAACTTAAGACTGCCACTGGCTACATGCGTTATCTTTGAATGTCTGTTTCAGTGCTGTTGCAATGTCCAGATTCTGACTGCAAGCAAGGTCGAAGTGTGTGTGTGTCCGCAAGGGGGCAAGTGTGTGTGTGTGTGACTGCAAGCAAGGGGGCAATAGTGTGCGTGTGTGTGTGTGACTGCAAGCAAGGGGGCAAGAGTGTGTGACTGCAAGCAAGGGGGCAAGAATGTGTGTGGGGGACTGCAAGCAAGGGGGCAAGAGTGCGTGTGTGACTGCAAGCAAGGTGGCAAGAGTGCGTGTGTGACTGCAAGCAAGGGGGCAAGAGTGCGTGTGTGACTGCAAGCAAGGGGGCAAGAGTGCGTGTGTGACTGCAAGCAAGGGGGCAAGAGTGTGTGTGTGCGACTGCAAGCAAGGCTTCTTATTTTTGGATTGTTAGTCTCAATTTTTATGGTTTTCAATCAAACTCTTTCGGAATAAAGTCACTAAATGAGACACTGAGTTTCAGCCTTCATAACCTTCAGAAAAATGCATGCTAAAGCAAGACCTGTTATTCAATCAGCTCGCTCAGTTTATACAAGATCAATTTTTTGTACTGTTTTGATGTCCCCCCACATATAATTTGCCTTGTCCAGATTTCCTGCATTAACAGGTTGCTAGGTACACGCAAATAAATTGCTTTTTTAGAATTAGGCATATCCCAACCTCTCAACTGTCCCTGAATTTGGCTCTAAATGTTGCTCTTCCCCTAATAATCCCTCCCCAGAAATTGCTCTTTTGGAAGAAAACATGGAGGGTTTACCATTAACTGTAATAATTCAGTTAGGGATAACTTTCATTTCATAAATGCATGTTTTTTTTTATTTTGTCAGATGCTCAAGTTAGCAGTACTAATATTAAAAGGAGCCCCTTCTTTGACAGGTTACCAGCTGTATTGTGTGGCTATTATCTTTTTGAATCAATTTTTTTTTTTTGGGGACAGTTGCTGCCAAATCATTAGAGACTGAAGAATGAAAACAATGACAAACATTTAAGTTTCAGATTTCATACCCTTTTGAAAATTCATACTAATGCAAGACCTACTATTTCATAATCTTTCCTAATTTGATAGGAGCAATAATCCTACTTCTATTTATTTATTTTATTTATTTATTTATTTATATTTGTTGACCGGGAGTGTCCGACTGGACGTAGGTCTATTTTCAGTGGAGGCCCGGGGAGAAAAGCTCCACAGTAAAATAGACAGTAGTTACATTGGATTATAGCGATTAACAATTTACATAGCACTTACTTACAACATATTTACAGATGAAGAACATAGTACATCAGTAGACAAATAGAATCTTTATCTGTGAAGTACATAACAGACATTAACAAATGTTACAATGAGAAGTTCCTGCTGTATAATAAGTACTACGCTTATGAGCATCTGAGCTTGCTATAATAAAGGTAGTTAGTGGAGTGGAAAGAAAGGTAGTGGTTGGATGGGGTGGATGATATTAGAGTGGGAGTTGCAAGGGCATAGCCAGCATGTTTTTAGGTGCGCTTTTAGTAAAGTTTTGAAGTGGGTGCATGATGGTACACAGGTAATTGTGGGTGGGAGTGAGTTCCATAATTTGGCTATGCCACAAGAGAATAGTGCTTCACCAGCAGAGTTATTGGCTTTAGTGATCTGTAAGTGATTTCTGTTGCTGGATCTTAGTGGTCTGGTGGTGTGATAGGGTTGGAGTAGATTCTGGAGGGATGGGACATTTAGTGGATGGTTTACTAGTTTGTGGGCGAGTGAGAGTTGATACCACTGAAGCAGGTGAGGGAGTTCAAGCCAGCCCAATCCAGCAAGTGAGAGACAGTGGTGACTACGGTAGGATGCCCCTGTGGCGAATTTGGCGATTTTTGTTGTAGCAAGTCTCTAGCTTGTTTAGATCACATTGCCTTAGGCTGGTATATATTGGAGAGGCATAAAGTAGGGTGGAGATAAGGTGGGAATTTGCTATTGAAATCTTTGCTGCTTTGGTGAGAAATTGCTTATTTCTGTATAACGCTCCTAGTTTTTTGTGGACTTTTTTATGGTCATGGATATGTGAATGTCAAATATTAGTTTATTGTCTGTTTCCGCTCCTTGCAATTTAGTGTGTTCAGTTGGGTATATAGTGGTGTTGTCTTTTGCTGTGATGTTAAAGTGAGAGTTGTTTTGAGTATGTTTGGTGGGTTGGAAGATGAGTAGTTTAGTTTTGTTTGGGTTGAGTATTAACTGGGCATCGGATAACCATGTTTCAACAGAGGAAAAGGCTTCCTGTGTGACTTTTTGCAGTTTTTGTAGGGACTGGGCTAAGCAGATGATGGTTGAGTCATCTGCATATTGTATGAGTGTGCCACGTTTGGTAGCAGAGGCTAGATTATTGGTGTAAACAGAGAAGAGTAGGGGTCCAAGGATGGATCTTTGGGGAACCCCTATGGAGACAGGCAGTTGGGGAGATGTCATTCTGCCATACAACGGATTGTTGGCGGTCAGACAGGTAAATCTGAAACCAGTTGGTGACTGATTGTGAGAAGGATAGGTTATTGAGGACAGAGATAAGTTGTTTGTGTGGGACCATGTCAATTGCTTTAGATAGGTCTAGGAAAGTAGCAGAGGAGAGATAGCCATTGTTTTTATGCTGAAGGATAGTGTTAGTAAAGGAGAGTAAGGCAGTGGTGGTGCTATGGTTTGGTCGGAAACCATGCTGAGTACTGGAAAGGAGGTTGTTAGTAAGGAGGTAGTCTAAGACCTGAGAGTGTATGCGTCTCTCTAGTATTTTGGAGAGTGGCGAGAGAATAGCTATGGGGCGGTAATTGGTTGGGGTGGATGTCTCCACTTAGGGCTAGTTTTGATATGCATGAGATTATTAGTTTTCTCAGTTTTTGAATGTGTTTGTTTATAAGGGAAACTTTATGATTGTGTTCTGTGGGTACCAGGTATGGTGGGAGGGTTACTATGTTTAAGTTGTTGGGCTGCTTTATGTTTGAGTAATATAGTTGGTAGAATATGTGGGGGTGCATAGGGATGGTTCTTGAGCTGGTGGGAGGGGAGTTGAGTGTGGGTGAGACATGAGTGGTGGTGTGAGTAGTAGTACAGTGGTAGTGGTTGAGTGGGGGAATGATAGAGCTTTAGTAGGATGTAAGATATGCAAGGAGAGTGCATGCAGTGAGCATAGGTAAGGTATGCTGGTACATGTTAGTTGAAGAGGTGGGATAGTAGTGGGAAGATGGAGGAGGTAGTGTTGGGTTAGCGCTGTGGTTGGCTATTGGAAAGATGGGAGGGGTTTTGAGTCCAATAAAGGTGGGACCACCTGGGGTGGGAGGGAATAGGGGGGCAGGGTGGGGAGCAAAGTGGGTAGAGACCCTGTTAGTTGCTCGTATGACGGGGCTGGAAACAATCACAAAGCAAAGGCAAGTATGTGTTAAGAAACAATCACAATTGACCAAGGACTGCTCTGAAACTAAGTCATTTCTTAATTTCTCAGGTGGAAAAACAGGATAACCTTGTATCAGTAGGCTACTGTGGTCATAGTTTAAATTTACAAACACACAGTATTGATGAGTTATGGCGGATACTATTTGCTAACAGAAGGGAATAAGAGAAAGTGGAGTGTGTGTGTGTGTGTGTGTGTGTGTGTGTGTGTGTGTGTGTGTGTGTGTGTGTGTGTGTGTGTGTGTGTGTGTGTGTGTGTGTGTGTGTGTGTGTGTGTGTGTGTGTGTGTGTGTGTGTGTGTGTGTGTGTGTGTGTGGTGGGGGGCTGCTTACAAGCCAAAGCAGAGTGCTCTCCAGGGGAAAATGAATATTGGCTCAAACAGGTAGACACATACTCAAAGTTAACTGTAGCTGTTTGCAGACAGTTCAGACCCGGACTGCGCTTTTCCGTTTGTGCCTTTGTCCCACTTCTATGTATGGCTTTGTCCTAATTTCTTGCGCTGAGGTTCATAGGTATTTCAGGATCAATTTATCCTTGCTTTTGAACCAGATTTCTCTGCTTGGTTAGTACACTGCTATAAAATGTAAACATAAAATCTAAATCATTGTAGAAGTAAAGCAGTGTGGGTGTGTCTACCTACCATAATTTTTTTTAAATATTGACTCAAAAAAGCATGTGGGTGCTGTCATGCAAGTCTAAAATATTTCAAGTTTATAGTGCATCATTTGTTAGCTATTTATTTATTTTTATTTATTTATTTGAAGTTTGGTTGCCAGGATGGTCCATTGGGCCGAATGAGCCCGTTTTCAATGGAGTCCTGGGGAGCAAAGCTCCAAGGATACAATAAAAAACATAGTGAAATACAATATATAAAAACATAGTAAATGGAAGGAGAGTACATTTAAGCCAAAGTAAATCAAAGCAGAAATAGAAGGTAAAGCATAACAATATGTAACAATTCACATCAGTATACAAAACACAATTTTTTTTTTAAGTCACTAAACAGGAAGGGAAAATAAGTGGCAGATTGTTTGCAAAGCAGGGATTATTGCCAGTGCTATGTAGCTTGGTTTTAAATTTGACAGGAGTAGTGCAACAAAAAAAGTCTCCCACTGTAAGGAGGAAAAGGCTGACAAGCAAACAGTACATTACTCCGGTCACCTGCTGTGACGAGCTGTCAATCACATGCAGATAATGGGTCAAATTACCCTTGGCTCTTTGACAGCTAGGGAAGGTAGGTGTGAAGTGGGAGGGGAGATTCCTTGAAGAGCTAGATTTCAGCCTTCACAAAAGAAAACAATTTAGCATTTCTAAGATGAAAGAGCTAGAAAATGCACTTTTCAGTTCTGTTCTGTAGCATTTGCACTGCTTGTGTTTTAAGTGGTCATTGAAAAAGGATAACATTTTAACCAAAAGTAGGGGATTTTAAGACTGCAGTGAATGTCTGTTAAGTCAATGAAGTCACAGCAGCTTAAGGCAAAAACGTGGCAGATCTGATGTGATTTTTTTGGAGACAAATAATGCATTCTGGGATACTTAGAGGCAGAGTAAACAGTTTGAATTTTTTCAATATGCCAGACCCCATGTGGTCAGAGTCAGAAATTGCATCTAAAAATATCTAAAAAGCTCAAAATAGTCTCAGAGTGCTATTAAAATGTAGGAAACATCAAACCATGATGAAATTAATATGTTTTTTTGAGTCTGAGGGCACGGTTGTCCTTTAACACTTAATCACACCTTGAACCACCTGGAAAATAATAACTGTTACGCACACACGCTGTTCATAGACTTCAGCTCTGCCATTAGTATGGTAATTCCACAACTGCTGTCTAAGCTGAGTAATCTAAGCATAGAAAACAAAATATGCAATTGGATCCTTGACTTCCTGACTGAAAGACTTGAAATAGTTTGAGCAGGAAAACCTCAGTCAAACAGCATCACCCCAAACACTGGGGTCCCACAAGGTTGTGCACTCAGTCCACTTCTTTTCACAGTTCTAACACATGATTGCACAGCTATGTATCAGTCAAATAGACTCATTAAATTTGCAGATGACATCACAGTAATTGGCCTTATCAAGAAGGAAGACGAGGGGGTCTACAGGGAAGAAGTGAACCAACTTGTCATTGGTGCACTGACAGCAACTTAGCACTAAATGTTGGGAAAACCAAGGAAATCATCATTGATTTTAGGAAGGAGAATAAGCCACACATTCCTATCATCATCAATGGTGTCGCAGAGGAGAGAGTAAATAGCATGAAATTCCTAGGGGTACATATCTCGCAAGACCCAAGTTGGGCCACAAACACTTCCTACCTTATAAAGAGAGCTCAACAACATCTCCACTTCCTTAGGAGACTTCGTAAAGCTAACCTCCCCCCACAGGTCCTACTTACCTTCTACAGAGCCATGATTCAGAGCGTACTGACAAACAACATCATTGTGTGGTATGGAAATTGCTCTCAAGCTGATTGGAAGGCACTGGATAAGATTGCTAAACAGGCCACAAAAATAACTGGCTGCAACCTTCAGTCCCTACAGGACATATGTTCAAACAGATGCTATGGTAAAGTCCAAAAACTATTGAGGGATGTACACTATCCGGCTTATGGACTGTTCAAACTCCTGCCAGCAGGGAAGTGCTACAGAATCATTAGATGCAGGACATCCAGATTCCATAACAGCTTCTTCCCACGCACTATCAGAGTGCTGAACAACAAACCCATAGCCTAACCTGCTACATGAGTAAAACATTATTTATGTGCAATATGTAATTATTATTTACATAACTCTCTACATAGACTTTATACATCTCTATCTGCACTATGAAAACTGTAAACTGTAAGGTTATGGCATATATTGGTGGTGGGTAAGTTTTTTTACATGCGTGCCTCTTTATTCATAGTTTTATTTGTTATATATCCTTATATTTCTACAGTCTGTTCCTGTTGTTGTTGTATTTGTTTTGTTTCTGCTGTAAAAAGCTTTACATTTTTTTATTTTATTTGTAGTATCTTTTTGATGTATATATTTAGTATTTTAAATTATTTAATTTAATCTATCTTGCTTCTGTAAACTATCATTCTTATGGTACGAGGCTGAGTATCGAAATTTCATGCAGTGATACGAATTTTTTTCTCTGTGTTGATCTGTATGACAATAAAGTTTATAGTGACTGCAGTGTTTCACTTAAGAAATCCTTGGATTTGTTGATAGTCTGAATTCTGCTATTTCGACTAAAAAGAAACAATGTTAATTTTAACTGTATGGTCAGCCAAATATAGCATAGACCTTGAACCTATCAGGATTGTGATATTATGTTTGAAATCTTTATGGTCAATCATGTTCACAATTGTCAGAACTTCTTTGAGAAAAGATTCATTTTTCAACTTTTTTAATTACCTTAATTACCTGAATCTTCAACATATCACTTCTTGATTGTGGCAATCTGGATGATTACCATCCAGCCTCAAACCACCCTTTCCTTGATAAGGTTGCTAAGAGAAAGATGCTTATTTTACAATGACTCCCCCCCATTAATATTCCAAAACGTACACACTGATTGGTCAGCGTGCCCGTTGTAAATCAGACTTATATTAATGGAAAAAGGTCTGGTCGCCCAGACTTTTTCCATTAGTATGTCTTTTTTTGTTTTTTTTTTTGTTACAGCAACGGAAAATGAAGAGCTCCGTTGCTGTAATCTCGCTATGTTAAATGGGTTTGACATAGCGAGATAGCTTTAAAAAAAGCAACAGAGATCTTCCTTTCTCCGTTGCTTTTTTTAAAGCTGTCTCGCTATGTTAAATGGGTTTAACATAGTGAGACAGCTTTAAAAAAAGCAACAGAGAAAGATCTCTGTTGCTTTTTTTAAAGCTATCTCGCTATGTTAAACTCCTTTAAGATCTTGCTTTCTCCGTTGCTTCCACACACAGCTCTGATGTACTGCGTAACCATACACATGCACAGTACATCAAAACTGCCGCAGAATACCAGACAGCTATGGAAGGGCAGCACGGAGGCATTATACAATGCCATTATTTAAGAAAAGTAAGGTTTTTGTTTCTTAAATAATGTCATTGTTTAATAGCAATAACCCACTTCTGGGCGTGGGTAATGCTGGATTTACCCATGGTTGTCTTTGTTTGGCCACTCGGGCTTCGCCCTCATGACAAAACCACACCAACTGTGGGTAAATCCAGCATTACCCACATCCAGGCGTGCGTTATTGCTTAAATATCCTGCTGTATTCCTAGTTAACTTGTTATGGTCTTCCTTGTCTCTGATAGCCTAGATTTGGGTCCAGGCATAGCAGTGAACAATACTAATTAAGGTTGTTAATGATTCCCTGGTGGTAAAAGATCAACAGTTAAATTCCATTCTGCTATAGAATTCTGCTTGAGTGACAGCAAAACCAACATGAACTTATATCCACCATCTCTGCCTGGTTTGCCTATTATTAGTCAGATCATTTGTAGTATGTAGTCCATGATATTTATATTTCCTCAAGATTTTTTGCTGGACAGTGGGCCTTTACATGTTTCAGTGCTGTACTGCCATTGTTTGCACTGTACATGCTACCACCAAAAGATATCATAGGTAGTTCACCTTATTACTAAAGTCTCTAACCATATGAAAATGTCATACAGAATATCTCAGGTCAGCCAATTTGTTACGGATGCTTTGCGCACTTATATTTAAGAACAGTAAACCAGATACCCTATTAAGGGAGATGAAGGAAGAGAAACTGGGTAACTTTGGTGAGCTGACTAAGTTTTGTGTTTGTTTCTTGGGACCTGGAATAGGATGGATGTCGCCACTAACACTTGGTGTTTTAAAAGTGATGACTGAAGCATATCAGTTTTAATTTATGCTTATTTGTTATGCAGAGTTTTTGTTGAATGAGGTTATAATTCAGATGCTGAAGTTTAAACAGGTCGGTGTTTGTGAAGTCATAAAGGCATAATGATAAGATGTGATTGATCATGGTGTGTGCAATTTTGTTTTGGATTGTGTGTGATGGTGGGACAGTTGGTTGGAAGGTTTGAAAGATAGGATGTAAGGTAACAGTGACAGGAAGAGAAATGAAGGGAATGCAAACCTGTTCATTTTGGGAAGGGCAATAGTAGGAAAAGAGAGATGATAAAAAATAAGTAAGTATGGTAATCTGCAGATGGAAGTAACCTATAGAATGCATTTTGGTACAGAAGCTGATTGGATAGCATGAGTGTTAGGTAACTGAAAGGCAGAGTGCTGCACTGGATTGGAGGTGATTGGCTAAGTATGATTAGGTGGGTGGAGATGTCTAAGATCATTGTCGAGGAGTTGGGTGGGAATTGAGAGTAGGGTATGGGAGTGGAGTGAGCCCAAGTGGAGTAAGGGTGAACAGAGGGGGACAGAGAGTACCAGAAGCAACCAGAATCATCAACCAACTGCTATGTAAGTGTTAAAAATGTAATTATAGAGAGAAATAACAGAACATTCAGCAGCTACAGAAGCCTTGCAAAGATGAATACAAAAGAGCAGGGGTCAAGAGTACACTTTTGTCAGAGTTTAGTCTGAGAAGTAAAAGAGTTGGATGTATGACTGATAGTAGGTAGGATATTTTTTCTAGATCAGCAGCTGGGGTTGTCAGTAGGGGTCAGCCTTCATTGAAAAGAACAGTAGCAGTACACTTAAATGCCTATTTTTCCAAAGGAGGACAAGCTGTTCATAGGTAAGAACGCCATACCTATCATAGGTAAGAACGCCATACCTATCAAAATCTAACGGCTTTAACAAGCTTGAACTACATTAACACATGGAGTGTCATCTTCATTTAGCAGTAGCTATGGCTGTAAGCTCAGTGCTACAGATGGCTTTAGCAGCTTACCTAGGGACATCCAAAGGTGTCTTGTCAATTTATTGTCTGCACAGAAAAAGATTTTTGTAGGCTGCAAACCTTTCTAGCAGAAAAAAGATAATTGTATGCATAATGACAGGTAAACTGATAACTTTCGATATTGTGTGGAAGGGGCAGTCTTGCAAGCCTGGCGTCTGCAGTGTTTACTGTCCACACGGAAAAAGATTTCTGCAGACTACTAACATTCCTAGCAGAAGAAAGATAATTTTATGCAGAAGGGGCATCTTAAAAGTCTTGTGGCACCCTAAGGTGCAGAGAAAACTATTTTTGCAGGCTGCAAACCTTTCTAGCAGAAAGATAAGTCTATGCAGAGTGACAGGCAAACCGATGATTTTCAATACTGTGTGGAAGTGGCAATCAAGCAAGCCCTGAGTAGCTATGATCCTGTGGGGAAATAAGCTCAGTGCTTTAAAACTGTTCCTGAGAACTAATCTTCTGACATGTTTACATCAGATGAAGACTAGTCTTTAAATGACTATATATAAAAAACAGCTAATTTGATAGTCTATATGGGTGAGGGATGGCTGTTGCAGTTTCCCTGAAAGGGGGGATATTTGATTAAAAATGTACTTTTTTTTCTAATTTTATGCTCTCTTACTGTTTGCACCCTGGCATGACCACATCTTCTGCCACCCCCCACCCCACCTTAGTATGCCTCTGCCCACAGCAGATTCAGGATTTGTCAAGTACAAAGTAATATCATCCATAAAGTATTTTTTTTCTTTGTTACCATGCCAATTATATCTCTGAATTTGTGAGTCCCTTATCTTTTTAGCTAAAGGTCCCATGTATATAGCAAATATGAGAGAGGAAAGAGGGCATCCCTGCCCATTCCAACTATTCAAACTCAGATTGTTAGAAAGAACTCATCCCAGCTTTATTTTTACCTATAATCCATCAAATATTCTCCTTATTAACTCTATTATACTATTTGGGAATGCATATGCTACCATTACCCTGCAAAACCTGTCAAATACTTGTTCTGCATCCACACTAATCAACAATAATATTTTTTTTATTTCGATTCCATCTGAATCATCATTATTCTATTAATATTATCAAATGTTTGTCTTCCTTCCACAAACCCACACTGATCTATATCTATTATCTTTGGTAACGGTTTTGCTATTTTCTTAGCTAATGCAGACATAAACACCTTGACTGGGATTCAGAAAGGTTTACTTGAAGGGGGGATCTCCCTCACTGTAAGCATTTCCACTTCTTAGATAACTTTAACTCTGCATTTTCCCAGTTGGAGAGGACCTTAGCATGGAGAGCAGTCTCATGGGCAGAGTTGCATGATAATGCAGCAATCCATGGTAGTGGCTAAAGCTATTTAACCATGGGCTTTCCTTTAGAAATACTGGCAGCTCCTGATTTATGCTGATAAGTGATTCAGAGAATTGCTTCACTGTGTAAACTTTCACTGTTAGAGGAAAGAGTGAATGCCATCAAAAAAGTGTTGTCACCTATTCACTCTTACGGAAGAAGCCACAATGCAGGTAAGTTCAGAGAAGACATAAGGTTTTGGGGTGGGGTTGTTAGTATACATGTGTGGATGTGTTTGTAGAAGCATGAATGAAGCTGAAAGAATATGAATGTGTGCCTGTCTAGGTGGCTGCACTAGGAGGTTTAGGTAGGGAGTGAGAGTCTAGATGAGTATATGTGTACTGCAGCATGTATATGGGTTTTTCCATGATTGTGATTGATGGGGGGGGGGGCTTGTTTATTGATGGGTAGATAGGAACATCTTGGAATGTCTGGGAGTGTGTGTGTGTATGTGTGTCCCTGTGCATGCTCATGCATGCACATGTGCATAGTTGTCTGAATGTGTGTGTGAGTGCAGAGGTTGTCTTTGCCAATACAATGCATTCGCCATTAGAGAAACCACTACTAGAATCAGGTCTGACAGTGCTAGTGTTAGCTAGTGTTTGATTTAGAGACATGCTAAAGATATGATAATGTGGTCTTTCTCATTGCAGCCATAGCTGTCTCTGAATTGTATTTTCTCTCCATTGTGGTAATTGACCTACCGGTAGGTAATTGCTGCAAGCAGCAAACCTTTTTTCTGTATCCCAGCTTTTTAATCATAATTTAGAATCAAAATTGATCTATATGATGCTGGGTCTGCAGGATCTTTACATTTCATTTGTAATAATACCACCACTGCCTTCTTCCATGATGCAGGTATCCCCCTTTTCAAGAACATCCTTAAACAGTGCCTTCCAAGTCTTCAATAGCCTCCTTTCTCCTAAGTTTCAATTTCCTATGGGAATTCCATCCATTCTTGGAGAGTTCCCGGTTGCTTGGTTATACATCACATTTTTCATTGCGTGTAAGAACTACCATGGCAGGGCTAGCCACCTGGCAGTGTAAAGCTTGGCCCTAAATGATAATCACTGTTGAGGTGACACCCCGACCCCATGTGCAAACATGGAAAAAGTGCTTGTGGATGGATGGATCTATCAGCTGTGATTGTTAACTGTTGAGCTTCCACTTCATCAAGCTTTAGAATGTCTAATGTTTTCAAAGAATCTTCCAAAATGTGTCTTTTCTTGATTTCCTCAGCCATCTGCTTTATATAGATTTTTGGTATAATTATAGATATACAATGACTGATATATATATATATATATATATATATATATATATATATATATATAATTATAACTATGCATACATAATTATATATAATTATAGCAACTATGTACTACAAACACAAAAATTGTTGCCTAAACATCCCCAGTCCACAAACTTGATGATCAGAAAACAAAGTCCAAACAACTTGGAATTATTAAAGACTTTATTACAACCAAAAATGTGTCTGGTTAAGTGCTTTTGTCAAGTAGCACCATAGAAATACTTCTTCAGAACAATTACAGGAGATTACTTCAACATTTAAATAATGTAACAACAGAAAAATGGTGTTAAAATCAATTAACTAATTACAACCATTAACTTTAAAATGACCAACAAACAACATAATAAACTTGGCTGAAACCAAAAAAAAAAGGAATCAAGTTACACTTTATAAATGATCATATGCCCTTAATATTAAAACACTTAGGACCAAAGTATTTTCATTCAAACTCGGGGAGGGGGGTCCATAGAATTGAAATGAAGTTGCCATAAAAGTTCTTTTACTTCCAGCAAAGTCTCAAAAGGCCCACCATGAGGAGAAACATTACAATTCTCTAAAACTGCAAACTTAAATGAAATAAAATGAGGATAACTAAGACTATGCTTGTATAAGGGTCTATATTTGAACACCGAGCTTTCAAAATTTCGAGTGTTCTAATATTGACCCGTTTTCAACGAACGCTGAAAATATTGAAGAAACAGAAAACCGAATTTTTTCCTAGGTAAAGAATTTGGTTGTCCGTTTCTGTTGCTTCGGTATTTTCAGTGCTGTGGTGGAAAGTTACGGGTCGGGTTCAGGTAAGTGTGCAATTGTGTGGATGTGAGGGTTAGGGCGGGGTAGGTGAGTTAGGGTTAGGGCGTGGGTCAGGTGACTGTGCGATAGTGACGGACCTTATGGTTAGGGTTAAGGTAAGTGGATAGTTACTGGTGTATGTATAGTTTAGTGTGGGGTTAGGTGTAAGAGTTTAGGTGTATGTGTGTGGATTGCTGTTTGTTTGGTGCTTGTGTTGTGCATATGTGTTTTGGAACAGCAAATTTTTTCCGTAGAAAAAAATTCACTGTTCTGTATGTTCGATCTTTTAAATTTTCGATTAATAGGGTTCGATATTAGAACACTTGAAATTTTGAAAGTTCGGTGTTCTTATATAGACCCTTGTATAATGCATTGCTCGACTTCTTATTCTTGATATCGTTCAAATGCTCATATATTCTTTGCTGAAGCACACGGTCGGTCTTCCCCACATAAAAAGCACGGCATGATGTGGAACAAATTGCAATATAAATAATTTTACTAGAATTACAATCACAACCATCTGCCAGTCTAAACTTCTTATTCCTTGTTCCGACGGAAATTAACTTGGCTTCCAAGATCAAGCTGTATTGATTGCACCAACCACACTTCCTCATACCATTTCTCTTTTAAGTATATATCTTAGGCAGGGGTAAAACTTCAAAAAACTGCTTTAAATTTCTGCCTGTCTTAAAAACAACACTAGGTTGCTTACCTAATATGGCCAATATATCTCCATCTGATTTGAAAATGGACAAATATTTGGTGATCATCTGTGTAACTGACCACTCTTCTTTTGTTCCTCCACTAAAATTCAACCTTTGCATTTTGAAATGGCCCCTGGTAAAACTGTTTTAAACCTTTACATGTATTGTTAGTGAGGGGAGAAAATGAGTAGCCCAATACAATTTTATATTGAGCACAACATGATTTATTTATTTACTTATTCATTCATTTGTTGATTAGGTAGTGCATTAATCTCAGTGCACCATTTAAAGGCACAGCCTGGAGCATACAACCATAAATATCAGTATAATGAATAAGCAGTAGGAGGAATATTAACATCAACAATACCAGCAGGTATATACATAACAAGAAATATGGACAACAAATCAGCAGGTATTAGACATGTACATAGCAGGAAATATGTACAACAGATGTAACACTCATGGGGGAGGTATCTGTATAGACAACAGAAAAGTGACTTGGACATTTGGTGAGAATAAGATAGGTGTAGAAAGGTTAGAATCGAGACAGATGGGAGTGGGTAATATAAGCTGTTGAGATGGGGGAATGGGATGAGAGGCCCATGTTATGACAGCAGAGGTTAAGGAGAGAAGGGGGTGCAAATGTGTGACAGAGTTATTTAGGAAACATGCTGGAGGGATAGATTCCTGTCCCAGAGACTCCCCAGACTCTGGAATAGACTGCACATACAGGTCAAGCAGAGCACTTCTTTGGCCCTCTTCAAAAGGAACCTTGATGATTGGATGGGAGAAAGGAAATTCACCCCAGGGATCATGTCTGTTGCGCCCTGCTAGACAGGGGTCCAGGGAAGTAAATAGTGTGGGAAGAAATAGCCAGATAATTGTTATGGCTAGGCTTGTATAGGCCCTAGGGCCGATAGCCTAGTAACAAACTATGAATGAGCCTGTTTGAAAAGGTGCGTTATTAGTTCTTTTTAGAAGATGTAGAATCCTTTGGTGGATTTTACTTCATCTGTGATGGAGTCCCAAGTTTTGGGGGGAGGATAGAAAAAGCATAATCAGTGCATTTTTGTTTAGAGAAGGGGGTTAGTTGATGTGATGCGGGCTGGGGTAGAGATATCAGGTAATATATAAGGTAGGAGTCTCTCTCTTGGATTCTGCATGCAAAATATGGGAAGGTTTACTCAGTAATCAGTTTGAGAAATGAGCCTAAAAGAATTGTACTTCCGAGAGTGATGGGAAATCATTTAGCTTTGACAAGGGTAAATCAATGGTATTGTCTTTTGAGTGACAGGGTAATGAATCTACACACGTTGTTTGAGATTGTTTGAAGGACAGGGTTAAGGAAGTGGGAGATTTTTCAGGCCCAAAAGAGAAGTTTATTGATTTTGACCTTAGTGACTTGGATAGTATTGGAAACTGAGGGTGGCATCCATCCAGATGCTGAGGTACCTGTAGTAGGGAACTATTTCCAATGTGTAGGTTTGATTAAGGCACATGGACTAGGTAAGAAGTAAGACAACATAAGGATGGAGAAATGAGAGTCTGCTGATAGGAATGACTGCAATTATGGTGCAGACAACAGGCAAAAGGGGGCTGGAATTTACTGCAGAAAACTGGCAAAGGAGCCAAGGTAGTGGGAGTAAATAACTAGAGAGGGAAAGGGAACAGGTCAAGAAGACATTTGAACTGCAGGTTAGAGACTGCCTTCTCTATCAGGTATTGATATTAGAATATAGGCAAAGAGAAAGTATAGGACAATCCAATAAAACTATCCTAAATGAAACACTTGCTCTAGTAGTTTTTCATTGAATCTAGAACAGAAGCTGCTTCTAAAAAGGGACAATTAGTAGGGCATACAGAATATTAAATGATAACATTAAGAATCAATCAGAAGAGGTTAGAAAAGATTGGGAAGAGAGACTGGATAAGCATTTCACAAGGAAACAATGAGAAGCCATATATATATGGCTCCCAACTATGTAACAAATTCTAAGGGATTTGGGATTCTGCTTGGAAGTATTTGCATAGGTATTTTTATTCCCCAAGCACACTGCAAAGAATTTTTCCTCAGGTAGATGGCAAATGTTGGAGGTGTGATGGAAAATAAGGAGGCAACTGGGAACATATGTTTTGGGAGTGTAATGAGTTGTCAGACTTCAAAATTCCCTACAGAGTACTCTGTCAGAAATATTGGAAGAGTAAATGAATGTAACTAAGGAAATTAGCTTTTTCTGCTTGGATATATGATATGAATTGCCGGGTTACTATTGTATTGTCGACAGCTTAGGTTGTTAAATGCTTATACATTGACACCTAAGCATTGAAAGCTTACAACAGCAAATGGCCACATTATCAAATTCTTTCCTCGGGCAAAAATTTGCGTGCCCAATATCAAGGATTTTCCCTTTCCCCCATGTAGAGCGATCTCGGAGTTGGTATATTTAGTTAGGGGTGTGTGAAAAGTGCAACCCCCCACATCAGGGGGTGTGGGGGCAAAGCCACCCACTATGGTTGGGTGTGTTTGTTTATTTTGTTTCTGGATGGCCACTCAAATTCTTTCCCGATGAAAGAATTTGATTATGTGGCCGTTCACTATTGTAAGCTTTTGACGGTTAGGTGTTGATGTTTTTGGATTCAACAACCTAAGCCGTCGATGTTATGATATAGATGTGAATTGCCTAGCCATAGTAAGGCCTTGTTATGTTTAATTATAGTGGCTGCCAAAAAACAATTACTAGAGAACAGACTCCAAAGTCTTAACCAAATGTATTTGAAGTAGTGAATATTGTAACAGAGATAAAAGTACTGGAAATGGGATCTTTATTAAAGGGTAGGAGCAAACTATATAGAAAGAATGGGAATTGTGGGAACAATGCAGGCAGAATAATGTTTTGGAGGCGGAGTGATGTTTAAGGAAAGGCAGGAATTCATCAATTTATGTAATGTTGGATTGATGATAATGGTATAAAAGAATATATGCTAGGTACAATGTTTGTAACTGTGAATGTGTTAACGTGGTTTGTTTTCTTTTTACATAAATTTATGTTTGCCTGGGTCTTCAGTGATAATTAAGTAGAGGTGTTAAACACTGAAATGGCATATAGACTAGGCAGGGCTGATTTTAATGAGTTTTGGAGGGATCTAAACAGCATGGTATTAGTTTTATTACAGTTGAGGGCTAGGTGATATAATGCGAGCCAGCTGTGTAATGAATTCAGGTCATGTTCCAACTTTTGATTAATGGAGAGAGTAGATCTGTAGATGACCATATCATCTGCATACATAAAGATGTTTATGAGGCAGATGTCAAATGAGAGGTAGTTAGCAAAGAGTGAGAAGAAGATAGGTGTGAGCATGGATTCTTGGAAAACAGCTTTTGTAATGGCTGCTTTGGGAAAGGAGGTAGAGTCCATTTGCATTTTGAAAGATCTGCTGGTAAGAAAGTCCTTGGACCATAATATTGCCTGTGGGCTTATGCTTGCAGATAGGAGACAGTCCAGGAGGTTGTAGTGATTGACCGTGTCAAAAGTCTTAGAGAGGTCTATGAAGACAGCACCTGTAAGCATGCATTTGTATCTGCTTAGAAGAATGTCATCTATAAGGGAGCAGAGAGTGAACACTGTACTTCATCCTGCTCAGAATCTGTACTGATGTGAAGAGATAATCCTGTAGGATTGTAGGAGGGAAGTTAGTTGTGTGCATGTATGTTTTTCCAGAATCATGCCTAGGGGTGGGAAGACTGAGATAAAGCATGTAGTGTTTAAAAAAATCTGTGTTGTTGGTTTTGGGAACAGGTCTAACTCAAACTATTTTTCTTTGAGTGGGCATTATGTTTTTTGGAGATGCATAAGTTGCAGAGGTGTTTAAGGGGGTAGTGATATTTACATAAATAGATGAATCATGGATGGAGTTTGTCTGAGTTGCAGGGAGCATCTATAGTTTTTTTTTTCTAGGAATACTGAGATGCCTTTGGATGTTATCTTTCGGAAGTAGAAATGATGGGCATCAGATGGATAGGATGGAGTGGTAATTTTGTGGGAGTGAGAGAGAGAGAGAGACAGATATTAAGGAGAATGAAGGGAAATTCTTTAATAAAGTCTGCTGCTATGAGATAGCCAGATAAGGTTTTTATGGTGTCTTATGGGAGGCATCTGGGGATGTGGAAGACCAATTATGCTATTTACTAGTTTCTAGAATTTATTTTGGTTGTAATTTTTGAGTGCTGTTTGAAGGTAAGGGAGTTTGCTTTGTATCATCTGGTGGATTTTTTTTGGTTAGTTTTCATAGCAGTATGAAGTGGTCATGGGAAGCTTAAGAGAAGTTTATTTTCTGGTCATGCTAGACCTTGTCTCAAGGTTTGCAGACCATTTGAAGTCTTTGCTGATCCATTTGTTTTAATTTGGTTTCAAAAGATGAGAACATTTGGGGAAGAAGTTAACCCATAAAGATTGTAGTAGATTGGTTAGGAAGGTGACATCAACTAAGAGCTTGTCATTTGTGAGTAGAGTGTGCCTTTGTATGAGAGAAAGATGCTGCTTAAGGTTGTTTATTTGTAGTTGAGTTTTGGGATTGGAATGTTATGAGCTGGTCTGGGAAACGAATGATTGGAGGGTGGATAGAAAAGGTTATGGAGTAATGACTGCTGATGGAAAGGAAGTGGATGGAGAGGATGGTGATTATGGAGGGTCTGTTACTAATCATAGGCTAAGAAAGAATAGCTGCCTGTGTTAAAAATGGATCTAGTATAATCATTCTTAGGTTTTAGTTGTATAAGGCCCATATTAGTGAGTAAGTCAAACATGTCTATGTGCTTAGAAAGGAGGGGCTTGATTCTGAAGTCAACTAAAATGATAATGTTTTTGAAAGGGAAAACTACTTCAATAATGCTGTTCATAAGTATTTGAAATTTTGGGAGTTGTTTTGTTCACTATTTTTTAATTTGAATGTTGTCTTTGATAAGGAACAAAATCCCTCCACCTGGACACATGGATGGTCCTTCACTGAACACTGTGTAATAGTGGGAACAATGGGATTGGAGGCTGGGGTATCCTCCTTGACTTAGGATTAAGTAATTGTTAGGATAGTTAAATTCTGGAGGCAGTAACAGAGTGGAGATGGTCTAATTTGTTTAGCATGCTACCTGCATTTAGAAGTGAAATGTTAAGTTCAGGTACTCGTAAGTGGGAGCTGGGGTTGGCTCAATATACCTACAACAAAGGAGAATCTGAGCAATAGTAGTTGTTTTATGGTAAATGGACATGTTTTGTACTGTAGTTGTTTTAAAGGGTTTTTTTCAGACTGTGGGGCCGTGGCAGTAGAGGTTCTAGCATGTTGATAGTGTGTGATATGGTCTTGTGAGATGAGATTGGTAAAGAGGTGATGAAGAAGTTGTTGGCTGGGCATTTAAATTCTTGGGAGTAAAGAAGTGTTTAAAAGTGCCCGATATGTGATAGGTTTTATCTGAGTGAAATGGGATTATTGTGTGAGGTGTAAATGAAGAGTCAAAGGAAGATTGTTCAGTAAGAGTAATGTGTGTGTTGTGCGGATATGCATTTTTGGTTTAATTTAAGGCAAGTGGGACAACTGCTGATAATGTAGCTGTGGTGTTGTCAGCAATAATCTGTGTTTGTTCAAGGGAATTTTTTACATTATTTTCAAAAGGGTTCAAGTTTGTTCCCACTAAAATTCCTGATATTGCAGAAGTATTAATAGACGTACAGTTGTATTTAAGGAAATTGAATTTGAAAGTCTTATTTGGTAAAAAGGATGGTGTTATTAAAATGAATGAAATTAAAAATGTTTTCAAAAAAGTAGTGTATTCAACCCCCCCCTTTCCACCCCCTGGTAGCTACCTTCGAGAAAGTGGTCAGGGATGATCTTTACAAAATGTGTGTGGGGGGGGGGGAACGTTTTTTTCAATCTTAGTCCAAAGAAAAGGAGTCTTATCAAAGAATTAAGGGAGGATAAAGGGATTCGAATTATGACTCCAGATAAAGGTACTGGTATAATACTTTTTAATTCTGAGGATTATACTAATGTCATGCAGGACATTTTGTTTACTATTGACAATTATTCCCAAGTCTCCAAAAACCAAATACACATTTCTTATCAACGTATTGACAGTTTCTTATATGAATGTTTACTAGATCAAAGAATTTCCAAAGAGACTTATGATTTTCTTTTTAAGACATACCCCAAAGTACCGGTTATGTTTGGCATACCAAAAGTACACAATAACATTGTGACTCCACCGTTTAGGCCTATAATAGCAGCTGGTGGGTCTAAAATGCACAATTTAGCTGTCTAAGTAGACAGAATGACTAAGCACATTGTGGAAGAGGTACCACATCTGGTAAAAGACTCTTGGGATTTCTTGGGGCAATTGAAACCAGAACTGTGGTCCAAAGGAGTTATCTTTTTGACCAGTAATGTCCAAGATCTCTTTTCTTGTATTCCTAAAAAAGAAAGATTAGCATTATTTGCGGAGATACTTTTTACCTGTTCCCACTTACAACATGAACAAATTACTATGATACGTGAAATTATGGCCCTTATTCTTGAAAATAATTATATATTTTTTTTGAGGGGCAATATTTCCAACAGGTAAAGGGTGTAGCTATGGGGGCCACCTGTGCTCCCGTCTATGCTAATCTTGTGTTGTTGGGTTGGGAACTGGAATACATTTTGAAGAGTGAATATTTTTCTGCAATTCTTTCTTACAGTAGGTTTTTGGATGACATTTTTATTTTGTGGAAAGGTAAAAAAGATACTATACCTGCTTTCATCGAGTATCTCAACAATACCACCACTTTTTTGAAATTTACTTATGAACATCATGATAAGGAAATACACTACCTTGATAATAATATAGTTAATGGGAATGAAGGTTTCATATCCCGGTTATATTGTAAAAAGACCTTTTGTAACAGTTATTTACATTTCAACAGTCATCACCCATTGTTTCAGAAAAGGGGCATTATTAAAGGTCAAGCCATCAGGATAGCCAGGATGACTTTCCAAAAAGAGGATGTGGTAAAGGAATTTGTATATTTGAAGGATATGTTTTTAGACAGGGGTTATCCTAGTGATTTTATTGATGCCACTTTGAGTGAAGTTTTAGATGAATGGGGTAAAGAATATATGTCACTTTTAGGTAGGGGTTAACCAAAATACCCCAACCTGCTTTAGCTGTAGATGGTGAGGCAACTATTGATTTTCAGCAAGCCTGTGTTATTAAATATAGCCCCTTATACAATGGGTTAAATTTTTTTTTTAATAAAAACGAGTATTTTTAAAAATAACAATGAAGTGTATCAAGTTCTGGGTGAAAAACCCACTTTTTCAACCAAAATAGGACCTAATTTGAAATTGATTTTAGAGAGGAAAATCAATACTGGTGGAGCCAACAAGAATCCAAATGAAACTAGACCCTGTGGTAGATGCTCCTACTGTCAATACATTTTACATGCTACATCTATTACTTTGGCCAAACAAAATGGCAACGCTCTGTTTTTTAAGAAAGGTAATTGTTTCACTAGTAAACTAGTATATCTTTCGAAATGTAACACATGTATTGCATTTTATGTTGGAAAAACTGAGAGGCTTCTCAAATCTAGAATATATGAGCATGTATATGATGCAACAAATAAGAAAGAAACTAATGTTCTATTTAGATATAGCTTTTCTGGTTTTAAGTTTACCATTTTGGATGTTGTGCAAATAGATTCTAGAGGGAGATTGGCAAAATGCATTGTGTAAAAAAGAATTGATGTGGCAGTTAGGGCTGGCTGCTAATATACACCCTGGGCTGAATTAATATATGACTGTTCTGCCAGTTTTGAAAGAAAGGGCAGGACAAGTCTAAGTATTTTTCATGATACCACCTTGGAAGTAATTAATATTCATGACATGGTTCTTGATAATCTATTTTAAACATTAATAGTTACTTGGTATGTTGATGTATGTGTTTTGATTGGTTGTTTTTTGACCAATCTTGACTGTATTTATACTATTTAAACTTACTTTTTGGGAAAGTTTTTTGTTCTGATGAAGTTAACTGTGTTTGATGAAAGCGCTCAACTGATTTTTATTGCAATAAATGAACTTGAGACTGATTACCTGGGTGCTTATTTTGTTTCACTTGTCACATTGGTAAGCACTTGTACACCACTATTTTGTTTCCATTGGTAAAGGGGTAATGGAGAAGTTGTTGGCTGGGCGTTTAAATGCTTGGGAGTGAAGAAGTGTTTAAAAGTGCCCGATATGTGATAGGTTTTATCTGAGTGAAATGGGATTATTGTGTGAGGCGTAAATGAAGAGTCAAAGGAAGATTGTTCAGTAGGAGGAAAGTGTGTGTTGTGCAGATATGCATTTTTGTTTTAATTTAAGGCAAGTGGGACAACTGCTGGAAATGTTGCTGTGGTGTTGTCAGCAATAATCTGTGTTTGTTCAAGGGGTTGAAGAGTAGGTAGGGAAAGGTGTAAATAGCCTAGAGTATTTAACGGGGGGGGGTGCAGGGGCAGTTGGGGAATTGGGGGCAAGAGAAGAGCAAAGCAGGTAACAGCCCCTTGAGTGGCAGCCAATCAGTGCAGGGCTGCACATTCAGGGCATCTAGTTTCCTGAGAGAACATTTCTGGTAGGCAAGTTTTTCCTTGCTTCAGTAAAGATCAGAGACCTAGTGCTTAGAAGCAGCAAATGTAACTACAAATTGGAACCTGGAAATAGTCAACTGAGTGCTTGTTTATTTTAAGTGTGAAAATGTTAAAAGATTTACTGTCCATATTTTATACAAACTGTCTTCACATATGGAATCCAAAGGCAAGCAGAAAAACAGCAGGAAGTTGGTGTGGTTTGAAACACCAAGGTGCTTGGCTCAACAGAAAACAGCAATAAAAACAGGAGCTGTCTATTTAAATATTTAAAGGGAATAAAAATGACAAATATATACTGTAAAAAAAACTTTGAACACATGCTTTGCAGCCCTTTAAGATCTAGCTCTAACTAGAGTCTTTTGCTGAAAAGTATCTTTAATTGGGCGAAGATGCTTTCAAAGTGTCTAGGTCTTTAATAGATGTTTTTACAGAAGTCTTGCAACACTTAAAACATCTAGGGCTCCTTGGATTATTTTACTGAGATGTATTTTTTTTTAATTCAGGTGGGTGATTTCTAGGTATCCAGTTCTTTAAATGTTTTTGCAGAGGTCTTGCTACACTTGAAGATCTAGCACTCTGATTCTTTTGCAGAGATGTAAGAAAGTCCTTCTACATAAAGTGCACAGCAGTTTCAGGCAATGGTTAATGAGCACTGTTTGACAGTAGCCATTATTTACCTCACTACAACTATGCATATAACGGTTGTCCAGTCATGATTTCATAAATGGAAACTACCATTAAGTTTGTCAGCCCACTTAAACGTGACTTTTAAGCAGAACCTGAAAAACTGTAAGTATCTAAAAGGTACCTGCTATTATTACATAGTATCTGACAAAACAACCAAGGAACAGAGCATACCAGCAAGACAAAGTAAACAGTTCTGTTCAGTTTTGTCCAGTGATACACAAAATTACCTCTGACCTTTACAAGCTTCTCCAGTCATTTAATTTGAGGTATAAAATACACCAGCACTACTTAGAGGTGCAAAATGCAAGGTGCACTACATTACTGAACAAGAGCCGCTACTAATCCACTCGTGGTTGTTATGAAACCAAAACAACTAATATGGCTATTCTCCCAAATTCTATTTCAGCTCCAAAACTAACAGAACAACACTAGGGGGTTTTGTCTCTCAGCTTAGCTCCACAGTGCGAAGGATGGAGCTCTGATGGTGACCCGCTCAAGCTGGATTTGATTAGTATCCCTGGTACTCGAAGAGCCAGGCAGGGAAGGAAGGGCAAAAGGTGTGTCGTCTGCTCACCTGTGCTGGGTGGATGGGATGGGTGCTCAGCATGCACAGAGGGATGCTGTAATTTCTCCATCAGAGACCAAGGAAACCACCACCCATGTCTAAGGACAAGGCTACTTGTTGACTATTATTCTAGTCAAAGCAGGGGAACACCAGTAAGGTCAGCCCATTACACACCCCCATCCATTGTGAAGCTGAGTGTGCAGAAATGGATATAGGTCTTAATTAAATATCAAAACAACCCTTGATAGCTGCCCAAATTATTGACTCCCCCCAGTCAATCCTCATACCAGTAATGGGGAAAAAATGATCTGAAACTGGGAGGGGGCAGGTGATTGGCAAGCAATGGAGGCAAAAACTGCAAAAAGTGTTTTTACTTTCAAAAGTCGTTTTTAGCAGTATGGTGGTGCTGCGGTAATGTTGTCGCCTCACAGTTAGATGTTGCCTGTTCGATTCTCAGTTAGAGCGTCTTCTGTGTAGCGACATGCGTGACCCAGCAAGCCAGTATGTAAAAATCTACTGCCAATCATTAGCGGACCAGAGTTCCGCTGTGGCGGCCCCTAACCAGGAAAAGCCGAAAGACACAAACAAACTTTGATGCACTTTTTTTCTTTTTTTAAGCATGGAAACATGTTCCATGCTCTTGTCTGTACCATTTATTCCTCCAGTCTCACTGGCTCCTGTAATCCACATTGATTAATATTCCCTCATTCTGAGGAGGGGGTGACTTAATATCATCTCATTTTGTGGAGTGACGAATGGGATGTGGAGATGAGACTTTGTGATAAGTTCATAGGTTCATAGATTCATACTAAACTAACTGCTCTTGTGGGCCATTTTAAGTCTAGCTAATTACCCCAAGCGAGAATCAAACCTTGCACCTTGTGTCTATAAGGTAAATACCTTAACCATTAAGCCAACCTCCCACCCTTGAAGGGCTGATACCAAGTCCTAAGACTGGCTTTCACTTTATGCTACCCTCATTTTGCCCAACTAACCTATTTCATCAGTTAGTCATACAAAAGTTTGCCAGGCACTGCTTTAGGAGGACAATGTCTCATGACTTTTGTTATTATCTGTAGTGTATATGCATCATCAGGGAAATACTACTTGGCATAATTGTCTAAAGTTTCAAAGTTTCAAGATGCACAAGTACAAACTCCTGCTAGATATTCCTTTCAATCGATACCAGGTGGAAATGATATAGTTAACATATGGGCAGCAAGACCGAAATTTGGCTGGTAAGTGGCCACAGCAGTATGAAGAAAAATGAAAGCACTAACAGGTGGGCTACCAAGATGACACAGGTTTAAGTTAGTTCTTCTACATTAAAAAAAAGAAAATAAATCATAATAATATTTCCTTCATTATTTTATGCAGTATACATTTTTACAATTTGTATTCACCCCAACATTATATAACTTGCTCAATTCTCTTAAATGTCACTCTTTCCTCGGCACACTTTTTCTGCATGTTTTGTTCTCATAAGTTCTATTTTTTATGTAACTTGCTTTTTCCCATTTCTAAAACTCCCACTTCCCACTTCTGATCATTTAATCTCATTTAAAATATTCAGTACTTCAGTTACAGATGGCTTAGATTTTGATTTCCATTTTCTAGTAATTCCATTTTTTTCAGCCAAGAAATGTAAAATATTAGTTCCACTGTAGGTTGCTTGAATTAACTGGAAAAACTGAAAAACACAAGTCTCATTTTGTGCCAGTAAGGATAAGTCAGGATTTGAACCTGAAGCTGGTAAGGTGAGATGGTGAAGACTGAGTTAAAGACGAATAATAAAGTGTATGTGGTAAGTAGTGAGCAAACTGCTAAGTGTCATCCTCGCTATGTGCTGTTTATTTTAAAATGTGTAGACTGTTAAAGCATAGGAATTTCAAATTGTTGTGTTTGCTCATGAAGGAATTACCTTTTCATTTAAATATTTTCTATTAAATATTTAATTTGTTTGTGTCTTTCGGCTTTTCCCAGTTAGGGGTCGCCACAGCGGAACTCCGGTCCGCTAATGATTGGCAGTTGATTTTTACGTACCGGCTTGCCAGGCCTGATGCACAACCTTCAACGAAGGTATGCCCATTGACGCATTTCTCCACGCAGAAGACGCTCTAGCTGAGAATCGAACCGGACAGCATCTTACCGTGAGGCGACAATGCTACCGCAGCACCACCACCGTGCAACATGGTTGTAGAAAGTACGTTTCCAAATGTAAAGGCTAAAAGAATACGTATAGTAACGCATAGTATGGATGGAGAAATAACTTTTTCAGAGGAGGTAGCTGACTTGATTATTGACAGAAAGTCATTAATAAAAAAAGTATTAATATGACACAAAATGACTTGAAAGTAAAAGGGTAAAGATAAACTATGCTGAGATCTGAATCTGCAGGGTGCTGTACTATGAGGTTGTCTGGAGTTGCTCATATAAGCACAAAAGTTAAAACCAGTTTCTTCTTGACATGCACAAGACTAGACTAAATCAATATCGATTTAGTCAAGAGTAATGTTTTTATTTCTTCATTTGTGCAAAGTCCGGATGTTAGATAATGAAAGCAAAGTGAAGACTGCAAGACTTGTGGGGACTTACCATAAGCAGATGTTTTAGCAGAGTGCAGATGTCGGACTTGCCTAAGTGGAAAACGACAAGAGTTGAACTGACGCACTCTTGATAAAGAAGACATCATTTGAAAGATGCTCAGAAGCTGCACTCTGTGAACTCTTTGGTCATCTATTACACGAACAGCAGTTTGCTCTTTTACTCTTAGAAGGGCAATAAAATTAAGTTTTGAGAGAACTGTAGTTTAAAAAGGGAAAATAAATGCTGGGAGGGGGATTGTGTTGGAACTGAATATCTTCCCAACAGCTTTAACATTAGAATGTAAAAAAGTGTAGCGTTACAAAACTATTTTACTTTCACATGGCTAGCCAGTGAATTTTCCCAAAGAGCAAATTTTCAAGTCAAAGTAAATTGAAATACACTTTGGATGGGAAAACATGTTATACTTAAAGGAGCAGAAATGTATTTGTGTGGGGGCCCTGACAAAATGTGTCTCAGCAGGGAAAGTGACAGTGCAAGTAGCCACTATGATGAAACTGAGACTTCCTGGATTCTTTTTTCTTTCAACTGTATATAGTTCTTCTTTTATTCCATTTTAAAGGGATTTAAGGATGGGATTTAATATGATCTCAAAATAAATGCTTGACAATTGAAGCTAAATAAGTCAAGTGCTACAAAGTAATGCATAAGCTGCCAGTAGGAATTATACACACACACACACACACACACACACACAAATATATATTATATACATACATGTATTACATATATACATGTGTGTCTGTATTACATATTAATATATTACATATAATTTGTATATGTGTAGATATATATATATATATATATATATATATATGTGTATGTATATATATATATATATATATATATATATATATATATATATATGTGTGTATGTATATATATATATATATATATATATATATATATATAGATAGATAGATAGAGATAGATAGATAGAGATAGAGAGACTAGAAGTTACAAGCATCATAAGTAATTTTGTCTGTGTGTGTTCCATCCATGTGAAGCAGAATTCCTCCTTAACCCAATTCAAGTGTAACTTGACAACTGGATGGGGAACGGGAAATTCATCCCTGGTTTGGCACCTATGTCTCTAATGGACACAGACAACCTGTAAATGGTTCACCGCCCAGGCCCCTTCTTGTAAATGTTTCATCTCCCAAGCCCCTACTTATACTTATCAAGGGTACCAGAACTTGTCAGAGATTTGTGATGTATGGCTAGGCTTAAAAAGTCCCTTGTGGTCATTAGCCTAGTAAACACCTATGAACCTATGTGATATATATATATATATATATATATATATATATATATATATATATATAAAATTATATCTACTATAATTATTAAGTACTATTTCTGTCAAGTTTTGAGAAGAGTTGGGCACATTATGTCCATTTTAGATGATATTTTTTTAATTTTATGAACTCTTATGAACGGCTTAAACACTATTTCTTTTATTAATTCTTCCACCTCATTTCTGAATTTTAAACACTATGTTTCCCTACACTGTGTGAATTATCTAGACATTACAATTTATTATGAAGATGGAGTCAAATATTTTTAGGAAACAAACATTTTCGAATACTTACTTACATTTTACTAGTTCTCATGGTGTTGGATGATGTGGTTTTTAGTCAAGAATTTGACGTTCTGGTCAATGTGTTAATTGAGAGAGGTTATCCCTCAGATTTTATTGGTTGTATTAGAAATGAGGTTGTTAATAATAGGACTGGCTAGTTTCATCCCATTTTACATCATACAGAAGTTTTGGGGACAGAGAGTGTGAATGGTGATAGATCTAGGAGTTTGGTTTTAGAATACCATCCCCTCATTCCTTATGTTACACAGATAATCACCAAATATTGGTCCATTTTCAAATCAGATGGAGATATATTGACCATATTAGGTGAACAACCTAGTGTTGTTTTTAAGAGAGGCAGAAATTTAAAGCATTTTTTTGAAGTTTTACCCCTGCCTAAGATATATACTCAAAAGAGAAATGAGATGAGGAGGTGTGGCGGCTGCAATCAATACAGATCGATCTTGGAAGCCAAGTTCATTTCCGTCGGAACAAGGAATAAGAAGTTTAGACTGGTGGATGGTTGTGATTGTAATTCTAGTAAAATTATTTATATTGCGATTTGTTCCACATCATGCTGTGCTTTTCATGTAGGGAAGACCGACCGTGTGCTTCAGCGGAGAATATACGAGCATTTGAACTATATCAAGAATAAGAAGTCGAGCAATGCATTATACATGCATAGTCTTAGTTATACTCATTTTATTTCATTTACGTTTGCAGTTTTAGAGAATTGTAATGTTTCTCCTCATGGTGGGCCTTTTGAGACTTTGCTGGAAGTAAAAGAACTTTTATGGCAACTTCATTTCAATTCTTTGGACCCCCCCCCCCCAAGTTTGAATGAAAATATATACTTTGGTCCTAAGTGTTTTAAAATTAAGGGCATATGATCATTTATAAAGTGTAACTTGATTCCTTTTTTTTGGTTTTCAGCCAAGTTGTTTGGACTTTGTTTTCTGATCATCAAGTTTGTGGACTGGGGATGTTTAGGCAACAATTTTTGTGTTTGTAGTACATAGTTGCTATAATTATATATAATTATGTATGCATAGTTATAATTATATATATATATATATATATATATATATATATATATATATATATATATATATATATCAGTCATTGTATATCTATAATTATACCAAACATCTATATAAAGCAGATGGCTGAGGAAATCAAGAAAAGACACATTTTGGAAGATTCTTTGAAAACATTAGACATTCTAAAGCTTGATGAAGTGGAAGCTCAACAGTTAACAATCACAGCTGATAAATCCATCTATCCATCCACAAGCACTTTGTCCATGTTTGCACATGGGGTCGGGGTGTCACCTCAACACTGCCAGGTGGCTATCCTGCCATGGTAGTTCTTGCAAACAATGAAAAATGTGATGTATAACCAAGCAACCAGGAACTCTCCAAGAATGGATGGAATTCCCATCGAAACTTGAAACTTAGGAGAAAGGAGGCTATTGAAGACTTGGAAGGCACTGTTTAAGGATGTTTTTGAAAAGGGGGATACCTGCATCATGGAAGAAGGCAGTGGTGGTAGTATTACAAATGAAATGTAAATATCCTGCAGACCCAGCATCATATAGATCCATTTTGAGTCTAAATTATGATTAAAAAGCTGGGATACAGAAAAAAGGTTTGCTGCTTGCAGCAATTACCTACCGGTAGGTCAATTACCACAATGGTGAGAAAATACAATTCAGAGACAGCTATGGCTGCAATGAGGCGCATTATCATCTCTTTATTATGTCTATAAATCAAACACTAGCTAACACTAGCACTATCAGACCTGATTCTAGTAGCCGTTTCTCTAACGGCCAATGCATTGCATTGGCAAAGACACCCTCTGCACTCACACACACATTCAGACACCTATGCACATGTGCATGCATGAGCATGCACAGAGACACAGAGACACACACACACACACACACAGACACACACACAGACACACACACAGACACACACACAGACACACTCCCAAACATTCTAACATGCTCTTATCTGCCAATCAATAAACAAACCCCCCAGTCAATCACAATCATGGAAAAACCCATATACATGCTGCAGTACACATACTCATCTACACTCTCAATTTCCTACCTAAACCTCCTAGTGCAGCCACCCAGACAGACACACATTCATATTCTTTCAGCTTCATTCGTGCCTCTACAAACACATCCACATTTGTATACTAACAACCCCCCAAACCATATGTCTTCTCTGAACTTACCTGCATTGTGGCTCCTTCCATAAGAGTGAATAGGTGACAACACTTTTTTGATGGCATTCACTCTTTCCTCTAACAGTGAAAGTTTACACAGTGAAGCAATTCTCTGAATCACTTATCAGCATAAATCAGGAGGTGCCAGTATTTCTGAAGGAAAGCACATGGTTAAATAGCTTTAGCCACTACCATGGATTGCTGCATTATCATGCAACTCTGCCCATGAGACTGCTCTCCATGCTAAGGTCCTCTCCAACTGGGAAAACGCAGAGTTAAAGTAATCTAAGAAGTGGAAACGCTTACAGTGAGGGAGAACCCCCCCTTCACGTAAACCTTTCTGAATCCCAGTCAAGGTGTTTATGTCTGCATTAGCTAAGAAAACAGCAAAACTGTTACCAAAGATTATAGATATAGATCAGTGTGGGTTTGTGGAAGGAAGACAATCATTTGATAATATTAATAGAATAATGATGATTCAGATGGAATCAAAATAAAAAAAATATTATTTTTGATTAGTGTGGATGCAGAATAAGTATTTGACAGGTTTTGCAGGGTAATGGTAGCATATGCATTCCCAAATAGTATAACAGAGTTAATAAGGAGAATATTTTTTGGATTATAGGAAAAAATAAAGCTGGGATGAGTCCTTTCTAACAATCTGAGTTTGAATAGTTGGAACGGGCAGGGATGCCTTTTTCCTCTTTCGTATTTACTATATACTTGGGACCTTTAGCTAAAAAGATAAGGGACTCACAAATTCAGAGATATAATTGGCATGGTAACGAAGAAAAAAAATACTTTGTGGATGATATTACTTTGTACTTAACTAATCCTGAATCTGACATTAAGGTGCTGTGGGAAGAGGCATACTAAGGGGGGGGGGGGGCAGAAGGTGTGGTCGTGCCAGGGTGCAAACAGTAAGGGAACATAAAATTAGAAAAAAAAGTAAATTTTAATCAAATAGCCCCCCAAGGGAAACTGCAACACCCTTCCTAAATGGATGTCAGAGACATCCTGCATGCCTCCCACCCTCACCTACTTCTTCATGCTTGGGCACCTCTCCTGTGATTGGCTGTGTAGGGTAAAGCGAGAAGTGCCATGGTGTGATACAGAAAGAGACTGAGTAGCAGAAATAAACAACTTGAGTCTGAAGTAAGTAGAGCAAACTACTGAAGGGAAATTATTCATTTTGGTGCTTGTGTATATATGAGTAGAATGCTGAAGGGGCCATTGGGGGAAATGTTTAATTCCACTGCTTTTGCATACTTGGAGATGACTGCTGAAGGGGTCATTGGGGGAAATGTTTCATTCTGCCACTTGTGCAGATTAGGACAGACTGCAGAAGGGATTGTTGGGAGGGGGGTGTTTCATTTTGATGTTAGTGAAAAGCTTGTGTATATACAGACAAACTACTGATGGGATCAAAAGGACATTTAGAGAAACAAAACAAACAATGCAGCTTCCCTGCTTGATAGGTAGCAATTCAGCAAAACCAAGCATAGTTTTAATATATATTCCTCTTGATTTTTTAAAACAAGGATATAGTAAATCCTTCCACTATGACTCACCATAGATTAAACCCCTGATTATTAGGCTCACTGAAATTTAAGTGCTTTTGTAGGGAGGTCAGGCTCCAGCCTCCCCTGCATCCCCAAAGTGGAGGTGAGCTTCCCACACCCTCCAAATGTATATTGTTAGTATCTTCTTGGTCATTGAAAAAAGTCACTCATGTCTCAATGTCTGGCATGAAAGCACTGTCAGGGCCATACATTTCAACCTTTTAGGTTCATAGGTTCATACTAGGCTATCTGCCCTACGGCATTTATAAGCCTAGCCACAGTGTATTTGGCTTTCACCACCCATTCTAAATTAATTTTGCTATGCCCTTTTTCGAGGTTAGTATACTGTGCCTCTGTCTAACAGTGACACAGAAGTATCCCCCATCCACTCATCAAGATTCCTCTTGAAGAGAGTCAATGAGGGACTCTGTCTAACCTGGACTGGGATTTTATTCCAGAGTGAAGGGAGCCTCTGGGTTATGAATCTGTCCCTCCAGCATGTCCTATTTATTTCAGTGCTGAGGTTCAAGTCTCTCGAGCGCGTAGCTCGATGGGATTTGGATTTTCTGAGGTGCAGCATGTCCATTAATTCCGGGTTGGACATGGCTTTATACGTCAGGCACAGATCGCCTCTGAGCAGGTGGTATGCCACTGAGTAGAGCTGGAGTTTCTTTAACCGGGCAGCATATGGCATCGGTCTGAGCCCTTTGATCCTCTTGGTGAGGTACTTTTGGGGTCTTTCCAGTTGCTGCAGGTGTCTGGTAAGGTACATCCCAAAAGGGGCATTGTACTCAATTATGGGCCTGATGAGGGATGAGTAAAGAGGCACAATGACCTCCCCTGATCTAGATGTGAATCCCTTCATGATTAGGTGGGCTATATAAAATGTTTTTCTAACCACTTTGGCCACGGGTTATCAAATGAGAGATTGCTATCAACTTGGGTCCCCAGGTGCCTAATTACTTCTTCTGTTCTTAATGGATTACCACCTATGTGGTAATTTGTGGGCACTTTGTTTTTGCCAAAGGGGATGACTATACACTTTTTGGCGTTTAGCTTGAGGCCATGGCTCTGGCACCAGTTGTCTGTTTCTATGAGGCCCCTTTGGAGGATGCTTGTGTCGGCTGGAGAGTCGATTATAGCGCCCAGTTTGCAGTCATCTGTGAACTTGGTCAGCCACAGTCCTTCCGTGTTGGCCTGTACCTCCGAGAAATATATACCAAACAGGAGAGGTCCCAGGACTGAGCCTTGTGGGATGCCACTTGTAACTGGTTTGGAGTCTGACATGGCTCCAGCAATTCTAACCATGTGGGTTCTGTCCTTGAGCCAGTTTGCAACCCATCTAGTGACATAGGGGTTTATATTTAAGCTGGTGAGCTTATCTATAATGCCCGAGTGGGGTATTGTATCGAAGGCTTTTGCGAGGTCCAGGTAGGCTGTGTGGACCACCTTCCCCTCGTCAATGGCCTTGGTGACTGTTTCAAAGAAATTGACCAGGTTTAAGAGGCAGGATCTGCCCTTAACAAAGCCAAACTGGGTAGGATCCAGTGTCTGTAGGTCCCCAATATCTTTTTTTATGAGGTCCATGATGATCCTTTCCATAGCTTTGCAGACCAAGCTAGTCAGGCTTATGGGGCGATAGTTTCCAGGATCCGTTGAGGCACCACCTTTGTGGAGAGGGACCATTGTTGCTGTACGCCACTCTTTGGGTACATATCCTGTGGTAAGGCTGAGACTGAACAGTAGTTTTATGTTTGGGTTTAGCTCTTCTTGGAGTTCATGTAGAATGCAGCCCGGGACACCGTCTGGTCCCATTGATGCTGTGTTTTTTGCTTTGGAGAGGGCGGCTCTTACCTGAGCATCTGAGATGTCAGGGGGCAGCACTCTGCTGGGATAGATATTTGCCCTTTTGGTGGGGAGGGGGGGAGAAGTTTGCTCTGAACCTGTCAGCTAGGATGTTGGCAATGTCTGTGGGTTCGGTGTATTTTTTGTCATTTTGGACTAATTCTGAGCATATCTGGGAATTCCCACCCAGGTTCCTAACATAACTAAAGAAAGTCTTGTGATTATCCTTAGTGTCCTGTGCAATTATTCCCTTGAAGCTGGCCTTAGATGATTTTATGAGTGCCCGTAGTTTTTTGCTAACACTGATCAGAGATGCCTTTCCTTTTTGGGATTTTGCTCTAATCATGTAGTAGCTTCCTCCTTCTATTGTATAGTTTGTTTATGGCTGGGGTCCACCAGACAGGACGTCTGCCTTTGGAGGATTGGGTCTTGGTTTTATTTGGGATTGCATGATCCATGCATTCCTAAAGGTGTTCATAGAATGCGTTTATAAAGGATTCTGTGGTCTGGGCCGTATTTTCCACAGGCCCGGGGGCTTTGAAGTATTCCACCTCGGTTTTGAGGAGTGTGAAATTTGCTTTAGAGAAGTTTTTCACTGTGGTTTTCTGGGCAGGGGGTGGGGTCGGGATGTGAATATCCAGTGAGATTAGTTTATGGTCTGATCTTACCAGTGAGGGATACACTTCTGGTCTGGAGCATAGAGTCCTCATGTTGGTGATGATCAGGTCCAGTATGTTTTCCCCTCTTGTGGGAGTGGTAACAAGTTATTCCATAGCATTAGAGTTTATGAATTCTAGGAACCTTTTTAGCTAGGGTGTTGGAGCTAGAGTAATGCTCCCAGTCTATGTTTGGGTAGTTGAAGTCGCCCAATATAATGGTGTTTGGAGAGACCTTCATATTTTCCAGTGTTCTCAGGAAGGCCGAGTGGGGTTCCTGGGTTTGGGAGGGTGGTCTGTAGCAGGCTATAAACTGGAAGGCAATTTTACCCACTGTTGGTTGCACATGGATAGTCTCTGATGCTTCATGCTGTGCCACCAACCTGGAGGTGTGGGTATCTTTGACGAATATTGATACACGCCCTCCTTTTCTGGTTCGGTCCAAGTTTTGGGGCCGAAAAGCATGGTATGAGGTATAACCTGGTAGTGCTGGGGTGCTCCCGGGAGCCTTGAACCAGGTTTCTGTTACTGCACAGATATCGATGTTTTCCATGCTAAGGAGAGTTTTGAGTGCATGCATCTTGAGGTTTAGACTTCTGGCGTTGAGTAGCATTACTCTTAGTTTCTTATCCCTTGTGATACCTATGGAGGTGGGTTTGTCTTTTGAGCCTTGTCTAAAAAAGGTACTATGGGGGTAGCAAGAGCCTTTGCCAATATCCGAAAGCCCAGGGGTGACAGGTGCAAGCCGTCCCTAGCGAAGCATCGTGGCCTGTCGAGCATGTCATCCCAGGCTGACAGGCATTGGATCCCCTTTGAATGACACCAATACTTAAGCCAATTGTTGAAATTGATCATCTTGTCTTCATATTGTGGCATCATTCTTGGTGAGGGTAAGATGCTACTCAAGGTCAGGGTCATACCGGCCTGGGCCACATGCTCAGAGAGCTCCTCTATGTCTCTTTTCATGTAGTCCAGGGAGGTACGTCTCATGTAATTCACACCAGCATGGACAATGACTGAGTCATATTTGTACTTGCCTTGGAGTGACCCGAGTGCTTGTGTTAAGTGCCGGATCCTAGCGCCCGACAGGCAGCTCACTGTGACCTTCTCCTTGTTCAGCCTGGTGAGCGGGACTTCAGTGTGCCTGACGATAGAGTCACCTATTACAAGTGTATCAGGTGTGTTTTTAGCCTTAAGGGCTGTGACTGTTCGGCACACTGGCTTTGTGAGCTATGTGTTGCACGTGTTTTGTTTTGGGGTAGCGGTTGCTTGGGTGTCTGCTTTGGAGATCTCTGTATGTTTTTGTGTGTTCATGTGTTTGGTTTGCTGTCGTGGTAGGTCTATGTGAGACTGGAATTGTAGTAAGTGTGGTTTCCTTCTCCTCCTGACAGGTTTTGCCAGTACTGAGTTGAGAGAGCTTAGCCTCCAGTTTGGCTATATGGTTGCATCTCTCACATGTATTGGAATTTGTTGGGAGGAGGAGAGGGTGGTCTGTGTACATGAGACAGTTGTAACATTGCCTCAAGATTCCTAGATTCACCAGCTGGACCAGAGAGGAGATTGACAACTGACCTTTGGACATGCTAGAATAGTATTGGGAATTCCTTTATAATTGAAAAAAAAAAGGCCAATGGGAAACAAGGTACTCAAGGGGAGTTTGTGAGGGTGTAGTGCTTTTAAGTTTTTAGTGCTGACTTATATAATTGCTTTAGTGAGCAAGTGCCAGGTAACTTAAATGCAATGTGTTACAGGTAACTTAAATGCAAAATGACAAACAGTAACTTTCTTTCAAGTGAAACAAGGAAATAAGTACAGTAAGCAATGCAGATGTCACTAGGGATCTACAGAAGTGCTGAAAAGCCGTGTTTTAGGTGGAATTAGCGTTTCAGGGAAATAACAAGCAAACAAGCATACAAACAAAGCTAGATTCAGCAGGCCTGGATCTAGTCTATGCTACAGCAAACAAGGTGTACCAATTCCAGTAAGAAACAGTTCAAATATGCAGGCACTATAAGTCTTTAACCAGAAATTCCCAGCTCAGAAGGGCAGAGTCCAGCCTCTCCTCCCACAAGAGTGCAGACCACAAACCTTCTTAATGTAAAATAACTGGCCTGAAGCCCAAGTGCTTAAATCAGAACTAATACACTTTCAGAATAACAGACACTGAGCCCTCAATCAGCAGTTCCCAACTTAGAAGGATGTAAGCTACCTGTCCTGCCACCACAGTGCAGGCCACAAACCTTCCTAATGTAAAACAACTGGTCTGAGCCCAAGTGCTTAATCCAAAAGACTTTGAATGATAGCTACACTTTAATCAAGTTACTACCAAGCAGTAATAAATACAATTGAATACTTTAAAGAATGCCTGGATTAGTGCTCAAGTTATACAAACAAAGCTAGATTCAGCAGGCCTGGATCTAGTCTATGCTACAGCAAACAAGGTGTACCAATTTAGTAAGAAGCAGTACAAATATGCAGGCACTATAAACCTTTAACCAGAAATTCCCAGCTCAGAAAGGCAGAGTCCAGCCTCTCCTCCTACAAGAGTGCAGACCACGAACCCTCTTAATGTAAAATAACTGGCCTGAAGCTCAAGTGCTTAAACCAGAATTAATACACTTTTAGAATAACAAACACTGAGCCCTCAATCAGCAGTTCCCAACTTAGAAGGATGTAAGCTACCTGTACTGCCACTACAGTGCAGAGCACAAACCTTCTTAATGTAAAACAACTGGTCTGAAGCCCAAGTGCTTAAACTAAAAGGCTTAGAGTGAGTTACACCAAGCAGTAATAAATACAATTGAGTACTTTTAAGATGATGCAAAAGCAAAATAAAGTAGGAAGAAACACAAATACAGTAAAAGCAGATATATTTTTTTTTTTGTTTTTGAGTGAGCAAATGAGATGGGCCCAGGAGAAGTACCCAAGTGCAAATTTACAAGAGGGGCGGGCAGTTTCAAAGCCACCAAGATTAACACCAAGACAAAAACAGGGATGGTGAGTGGGGACCTACTGAAAAAAACAGTCAACTTCTAGCTAGATATTGCTCAATGCAACACAAACAAATTACTTTAAAAAGTGCAGATAAAAGTTACTTAGCTACACTTATGTGTTTTAGCAGAGGAAATCTATTCAAAGCCTAGAATAATGGGGTCAAAGGCCCAAAAAGTGGGACATGTTTTAAATATTAATCTTATAAAGTTTAAACGTAAAAAAAGTTGCTAGAATAACAGAATTTGTATTAGTATACATATTCTGAAAGAAAGGAAGCCTGAAAGATAAACATATGTCATTATTTAATGAGTTCAGTCCTTACTGATTTTCCAGAAAACCACAAATTTTATGAGGTGAAAATATGGACATTCTACAAAAATCTTGACAGTTCAGCAGTGTGGTCAGGGGCCAGGACTAAGTATTCAGCACATCCTGCTTACTACTCTGAAAAATCATTTTAAATTTTGAATTAATTAAAGGTAGTCTTTGATCAACTATGTGTGAAGATAGATTGACAAATCTGGCTGTACTGTCTATTGTGCAAAGAAGATACATTTTAACAAAGTCATTGGATAAATCTGTAGAAGTTAAGGCTCTAAAACTGAATTTGTAATGTTTTACACTGCTACAAACCATTTTTTAGGAGTATGTTTTTCCTTTTTCATGAGTACAATAATGTAGTTTTTCCCCTTGTATTTACTGGTGTGATTATATAAACAAAGTAATACAAGAAACATTTCAAGGTTTTGTGTTATGGCCATTATTTTGTTTCATTTGATAATTATTACAGAAAATAATTGTCTTAGAGGAGGGTGGGGCATTAGGAAAAAACCTCAGCTCGGAGGGGAGGTGTAATAAAAATTTTCAGTTCCAAGTGTCAAATAGGTACACCGCTGGATGTGGAATATTTTAAGAAAGTTTCATGTACTTTCTGGGTATAAAATAAATGTACTTGAAACAAAATCTATAGAAGTAAATTATGTGTCTACATATGAATTAGTTCAACAATACCCATATTTCTGGAGTTGTTAAAAAATTAAGTATTCAGACATCTGGATTAAATAGGACTCTATTATGTCAGCTAAGGATATATAGTAAAAAAAAACACAAGCAGATTATTGAAAAAAAAAATAAGAAACTGAAAACTAATGATCATTGATATGGACAGTAGCTACAGGCAGTGAAAATATTTATGGTTCCTTTGGTCCTGTACATAGGTCAAGCATAGTTGTGGCATGCTTTTATCAGCCAGAAGAAAAGTTGTGGATGGTAATTAATAAAGAGTTGAAGAAATGGATTTAGGATGCAAGATGGCAAAAGTAAAACGAGATAAGTTGATTCTTTCTATTGAACAGAGTAGTTTAGGATTTTCTAATTTGAAAGGATGCTTTAAAGCTAAACAATTGAGGCTTTTATATACAACTAAGTGTACAAAAACAGGCAAGAGATGACAGGAAGCCACTGGTGGATACAAGAAAAAGAAGCTGTGTTACTGGGAGTAAATAAGTTGGAAGAGAAAAGTGATGAAAGGAGGGTACTGGCAAAGTGTGAGTGGTCATAAGACTCAGTGGCCTTGGAATATCTTTGAATCTATGACTCTGTGTGTAAATACTTTGGCTATCATAATTTTTTGCAGCAGTCAATCACAGAAGATGTGAACACACTAAGCCAAGGTCTTGTAGTGGTTAAAAGTGAGTGAGGTATCCACATTTTTATCAATGTCAGAAGGGCATTTCTCCCTCCAGGACTGTAACACTGCATGGGTTAGGTACAGGCCCTGATACATTGTGCATTCATGTTGGTGGTGGTGGTGGTGGTGGTGGTGGTGGGGGGGGGGGGTGAGCAGAAACCAATCTCCAGGTCTGGTTATATAACCCTTGGAACAATTGTAGATTATCACCCATACCTCTAGTGTGCAGCCCTGAAAGAGAAGAAAGAAGCTTGCTAAGCAGAAGTCATAATTCTTGCTTACCTAAGCATTTTATTTATTTGTCACCTAAAGTGTGAACATACATAATTTTTCATGAATGCAGTTACTTGAACAGACTTTGTAGCATTTCTTAACCAAGTAATAATTGATTATTGATTTTGTGGAGTAGAAAAAAACAGTCCTGGCTAATGATCTGAATTCAAATAGTGTCCCAAGCACTGGAAGAGCTACTGTAGGGGATGGGACTGTTATGGTCACAGCTACTCATCCATCTTGGGGGAAAAGCAGTGGTGTGGTTTGACATGGCACAACAGAAGGTATCCTATCCAATAAAGATCAGGGTAAGAGATCTTACGCAAGGATGGTAGTTCTTACCAAGCAATGCGTAGCACTGGATCCAGGGTCAGCATACACAGCCTGGTCTTTGCCGAGCAGCATGTAGTACTGTAGCCAGAATAAATGTATATGTGGAAGAAGGTATGCATCAAATGGCTAAGATACACACTAGTAGGGGATAGGGTTAAAAACAAAGAAATAAGCCCCAATGGCTGGCTGGATTACATCCTTCGGGACTGAATGGGTCAGCTGACTACAATGAAGATGATAAGTAAGCAATAGAGAAAAATAAATAAATGTGTATATTACAGTTCTTAGGGTTTTAATGCAACTTATCCCTATTACACTGTCCTGTCACACACCCTCAAACAACAGGAAAAGTAACAAACATAGTTGCTGTTTCAATACTTGACTCGTCTACTCCCTCCCCTTCAAGATCAAGCAGCACTGGAGAGTACTAAACCTTAACACTCAACCTCTAGGCGCAAGAATTTTGGAAAAAGTCAAAAACAGCAGAAGTTCAAACGCCCAAAATCAGGAACAATTTTTTAAAATATTGTTCTAATAAACTAAGTTGCCTAAATAACTGGTTTTCTATTAGCATACATTTTCTGAAAGATATGAAATCCGAAACTTAATGTAATGACTTCAGTCCTCAATGATTTGTCAATAAGCCACAAATTATAAAGAAGAACAAACAAAAACAGAAGGCAAGATATGGACATTCTTAGACTTAGTTATCCTCCGCTCCTCCGCATTACCCGGTATTTGCAGCCAACTCTGTTGGTAATCCTTAATTTAGGTGATTTCTTCGCTCCAGGCAATGCACTGTGCATGCATTTTAGGCTCAACTCCAAACATATCTGTTAAAGAACCAAAATCATGCCAACAAATTAGGGTCCCCCAATTTCATTGTCTAATCCTTACCTCTTCCCTCCCCTCCCCTCCCCTTTACACAGAACACCTGTGATACCCATTACGCAGTACACACTCCTAATCTGTTCTCTTCAAACCACGCCCAATCGCGGCAAGACGGCCGGTTCATGAATATTCATGACGCTTACAATACGACACGTTGGGGGCGTGGTTATGTAGAGAGTGGGCGGGGCTTCTTACTGCGCATCTGTGGAGTACTAAAAGTATAGTACCCTGGCGGGCCTTGGCGCTTTAAGTGTTAATGTTTTTGGTGCTGCTTTTGTGGAATTTGCTTGCCCCAGTTCTGAATACTAGTACCAGCCTTTGTGTTTTTATAGACTTAGCGTGATGGATGTTGACTTGCAGAATATCGTTCCCGGGTGTACTGAAGTGGATGAAGCTGACCTGGCTACTGACTGGCATCTGTTGTTGGCCTATATGAAGAAGCGGCACACTGAAAAGATAGAAGGATCTAAGTCACTGGCCCAGAGCTGGAGAATGAAGGACAGGGTAAGAACTGCAAAACTGATTTTATGAGGCATAACCTTATTCATTCTATAACTGGAGTGGTAACAGAAAGTTTGGTTGTGTTGTCCTCTAGCCTGCATGTGCTGCAACAGTAGGAAGGACTGAAGCAGAGAGTTCAGTCAGTGAATGGGAAGTACTTGAGGCATGAGTTTAACTGTTTACAGACTGTCGATGTAATCACAGTTAGGAATATTGGGTTTAACTGGGGTTTTGATTGAAGTGATATAGACATAAAATCACATCTTAATGCCAGTACTTAGGACTAGCTGAAACATATTTAAATGTTTGCCAAAGAGTCATTATTTTGGTCCCTCATCCTGGCCTGATGTGTATTATTACCATTGTCGAAGTTTACCTCTCTCTGTAATTGTCCCTTAAATCTGACCTGGTGTTTTAATGCTACCCCAGAGTATGCTTACTGCCTGCCTACAGTCATACTATTTGGATAATTATAATGTCTTCCAATATGAGATTGTTTCTGTGAAGTATTGTGTTTTGTCCACTGCAGGTCATCCTATCTGGATAATTGTAAAAGTTTTGCCCTTTGTTCATTTTAGTTTATTTGTTAATATAACTGGTTAAATTGTATGGTTTGAGTGTTGTGTGTTTTGCTGGTTATGCTGCATGAGATGTGGCTGTCACTTGTGAACAGTGGTCTTTTTAAGTTATCAGAGTACATGAGTAAATTAAGAAAGCTGAGACCTCTTTCATTCTTATTTTTATACTAACACCCGTAAAGTAAGAGAAATGTAATTCGTTCTAATGTAATGTATGGTATAACCAAACTTTTTATGCATTTCCCCTTGGAGTAGGTGGTGTTTGTACAAACTGTGCATTCAGTTGTTCTCTGTTTATGGATTTTAGTTTCAGTGACTGAGATATTCATATAACACAATGTTATGAATAAGGAACTTGTGCTTGGCTATATTTTTATGTAATCCTAGATGACAAAAAAGTAATAATTTGGGGAAAATGCATTTTAATGTATCTAAAGAGCTGCCTTTCTAGTATTGGGAAAACTGCCTCTTTCCTGGTGGACAATAATCTGTATCCTGATTTTTATGCTACTTCATGTAAGTTGAACATTTTGGATTCTGTTAGTGGGTTTTACAGGAAATGGCAGTAAATGGATTGGGTTGGGGTTATTTGTGTTTTATGTTTTAGTCAGTAAAGTCTTAGCTGAATATACACACAGTTTTAAGAGGGTCTGAAGTTTGGATCCCACAAATGACAGAATAGAGACTGAAATCCATACACTTCTAGTAGGTATCTCCTTCCCCACCTTCTTATTACAGTGCAGTGCCTAACCTGACACTTTGGGCATAGCCACAGACAGACTGCATATCTTTCAACTTGTGGACAATGAAAATTGGTACAGAAGCTCTTAAAAATTAGGTACAGCCAGACAAAAATCTAGACATCTAATTAGCATTAAATTTCAATCCTAGTAATATGTAGCTCCTCCAACTTTTAGTACAGCTGTGTGGAGTAGTACATCAAACCTAAAAATAGGAAGACACTTTTTCAAAAATAGGGGCATTGTGTTAAGGGGTAAATCCTTACCTGAAGATTGGTATGTACCTCCTAAATGGGTACAGTTGAGAGGTCTACAGTGGATATAAAAAGTTTACACATCCCTGCTAAAATGCCACATTTTTGTGATATAAAAAAATGAGACTACATTAAATCATTTCAGAACTTTTCTCACCTTTAATGTTGTCTATAAACCTGTACAATTCAATTGTAAAACAAACAAATCTGTTGGAGGAAAAATATAAAAAAATGAACAATAAGCTGGTTGCATAAGTGTGCACACCCTTAAACTAATACTTTGTTGAAACACCTTTTGATTTAATTACAGTATTCAATCTTCTTGGGTAGGAGGCTATCAGCATGGCACATCTTGACTTGGCAGTATTTACCCACTCTTCTTTGCAAAAGTGCTCCAAATCTGTCAGATTGCGAGGGCATCTATTGTGCACAGCCCTCTTCAGGTCACCTCACAGATATTCTATTGGATTTAGGGCTGGGCCATTCCAAAACTTTAATTTTCTTCTGGTGAAGCCATTCTTTTGCTGATCTGAATGTATGATTGGGGTCACTGTCATGTTGGAAGGTGAAATTTCTCTTCATCTTCAGCTTTCTAGCAGATGCCTGAAGGTTTTGGGCCAAAAGTGACTGGTATTTGGAACTGTCCATAATTCCCTCCACATTGACATAAGCCCCAGTTACAGCTGAAGAAAAGCAACCCCAAAGCATGATACTGCCACCATCATGCTTCACCATGGGGATGGTGTACTTTTGGTGATGCGAAGTATTGTTTTTGCTCCAAACGTACCTTTTGGAATTGTGGCCAAAAAGTTCAACATTGGTCTGATCAGACCATAACACATATTCCCATATACTTTTGGGAGACTTGATGTATTGTTTTGCAAATTTTAGCTGGGCCTGGATGTTTTTCTGTGTAAGAAAAGGCTTCCGTCTTGCAACCCTACCCCATAGCCCAGACATATGGAGAATACGGGAAATTGTTGTTACGTGTAGTACACAACCAGTACTTGCCAGAAATTCCTACAGCTCCTTCAGTGTTGCTGTAGGTCTCTTTTGTAGCCCCCCTTGACAAGTTTTTGTCTTGGTTTTTCATCAGTTTTGGAGGGGTGTCCAGTTCTTTGCAACGTCACTGTTGTCCCATATTTTCTGCACTTTTTGATGACTATCTTCATTGTGTTCCATGGTGTATGTATCCAATGCTGTGGACATTTTTTGTACCCTTCTCCTGACTGATACCTTTCAAGAATGAGATCCCTTTGATGCTTTGTAAGCTGTCTGTGAACCATGGCTTTTGCTGTAGCAGGCAACTGAGTAAATGTCAGGAAAATCCTACTAGGACAGCTGAACTTTATTTGGGGTTAATCCGAGTCTCTTTAATTGATGACAGGTGTGTACCCAAGAAGACTGAACTCTGTAATTAAATCAAAAGATGCTTCAACAAAATATTAGTTTAAGGGTATGCACACTTATGCAACCTGCTTATTGCACATTTTTTTTAATATTTTTTTCCCCTAACAGATTTGTTTTTCAATTGAATTGTACAGGTTATAGGTCACATTAAAGATGGGAAAAGTTTTGAAATGATTTATTGTGGTCTCATTTTTTATGTCACAAAAAACTGGTATTTTAACAGGGGTGTGTATACTTTTTATATCCACTGTAGATGTTGGAAGTGTTCATGCAAAATATACAAAATGTTTGTTTGCTGTATATTCTGCATGAATATATGACAAAATATTTCATTTGGTGTATTTTTTAGGGGCAAGATGAACAAATAGGTTGACTACAGTTATTTGTAACAGTTGTTAGTAGAGTTTTGAAACTTGAAGCATACGTTTGTTGAAAGTAAGTAGCCTTTCCGAATGTAAAAATATTTGACTAAGATTTTGTCAAACAGTGGTCAGAGTCATTACTTGCTGTGGGGAAAAATAGTGCACCACTGTATACTGTTTGACTGACTGGCTGATTAGTTGAACCATCCATCCTCACCATCCCAACCAATCATTGGCACTGCTCCTGGGGACACAAGGTAAGCGGTTGTAGGCCCCTGTGTGTGTGCCCATGTTTTAGGTCCATAAGTAAGTACTAGGCAGTCAGTCTGCAGATGATTAAAAATCTAGTCGGTAACCCATATTCAAAACTTCCCTTCAGCCTAGCGGAGGGCAATAAAAGATAGACCAGGGCAGAGCTTGAAGACTGTTCATCTCATTACCTAGGTTTGCCTTGAAGGTGCAAGGGTGCTACTCTGACATGTTATTGCAGTTTGTTTCAAAAGTGTGGGATAGCTTGGGATATGAATGTTATCACACAAACGGATTTTTGTTTATCTGTTGATGAAGGTTTAGTTCCTTTTACTTGATATTTGAAGAACCATTTGTTCCTTGAAGGAATAGAAGGTCAAAAAGGATCGGATATTTCATGACTCGAAAACCTAGAGATAGAATTCATCAAAAACGTAAGTGTAGAGAGAAGGCAGCCAGCCTTTCCCGATAACTTAAGATTTTTGAGACCACTGATCTTTTTAGCTGGGAACTTCGAAGGGCTCTCAAATTGAGTGATATGTTTAGACGTATAACATGCCAAATGGGCCATTATATTCAGTAACTGATCTATTAAAATATGAGTGTAGGGAAGTTGGGACTTCTTTGGGTGTAGCAGAGATGGCTTTGGAAGTTAAATGTGCTAAATAGAAGGCTCCTGCAGAGGCATGATGGTCAAAAGGTGAGGAATTATCAACAAGAATCCTTAAATGTCTTATGACTGTGACTGATTGGAGATGCGTGCCATTTATATATTTTATTTACTCTTTGTTGATGGGATTAGTGCCCCTAGGCCAGTGTTCTTTCTTCAGGGGAGATCTGAGATGGTATTCTTACTGACTAGGGAAAATTTGACCAGGGCACCAGGAAACTTCCTCTTCTCTCTTTTTTTTTTTTTTTTTTCAGTAAGTGCCTTGGGATCTTTTACATCCAGCTGAGCTACCACCAACTCAGGCAAATGGTATCTCTGCTTAGCATCTTATCTGAAGGGCAGCACACTCAGGAATATAGTATCCCACTTATGGTGCACTGCATTGTCAGTATAGGGAAATTAATCTAGTTGGTATGGGAATAGAACCTACAGCTTTCTGATCTTCCAGCTCCAAAGTTGAGTGTTGAGCCACTGACTCTTGTATGGTGTGGAAAAATGATTTGTTCACCAAAATTAGCTATACTGCATTTTCTGACATTTACTTTTGAGACCATTTTCCTTGCATAAATTGTTAACATGGTCTAACTCATGCTGGAGTAGTTGTGAGTCAGTCAAAGGTCCCAAAATAATTCCTGATTTACAGTCGTTTGCAAACTTGGATAACCATAGGCCAGGAGTGTTGGTTTTATGGTCTAGAAAATGCATGCCAAATAGGAGCGAGCCCATCACTGAGCCCTGTGATACACTACTGGTAACATTTTTGCTTTCTGAAGTGGCAAGTGCAAATCTAACTGTGTGGGCTGTGTCAGACAACCAGTTAGCTGTTCATCATACAAGATAAGGATTTATATTCAGATTTTCACATTTCTGAATAATATCTGCATGGGAAATAAAATCAGAGGCTTTGGCAAGGTCCAGCTATGTTAAATGTAGATTGGGCTACTGTTGGCCGAAGGAGAAGAGGGGGAAGTCATGGCCGAAGGCAGGAAGAGAGTAGAAAGGCTAGGACTATGGTAGCAAGGGTCGGAACTTTGAATGTTGACAGTATGACTGGTATAGGTTGAAAGCTAACTGATCTGATAGACGGAAGGAAGGTTGAGATATTGTGTGCAAGAGACCAGATGGAAGGGGAGTAAGGCTAGGTGTATCTGAGGTGGGTTCAAATTGTTGTATCATGGTGTGGATGGGAGGAGAAATGGCATAGGAGTTATCCTGAATGAACAGTATGCTAAGAGTGTTTTGGAGGTGAAAGTGTTGGATAGAGTGATGTTTATGAAGCTGGAAATTGATGGTGTAATGATGTATGTTGTTAGTATGTTGTTAGTGCATATGCTCCACAAGTTGGGTGTGTGATGGATGAGGTGGAAAAATTTTGGAGTGAGTTGGATGAAGTGGTGATGACTGTACCCAAGGGTGAGAGAGTGGTGATTGGAGCAGAATTTAATGGGCATGTTGGTGAAGGGAACAGAAGGGATGAGGAAGCGATGGGTAGGTTTGGTGTTAAGCAAAGGAATGCAGAAGGTCAGATGGTAGTGGATTTTGCAAAAAGGATGGACATGGCTGTGGCGAGTACGTATTTTAACTAGAGGGAGGAGCATAGGATGACATACAAGAGTGGCGGAAGATGCACACAGGTAGATTATATCTTATGTAGGAGGGCCAGTTTGAAGGAGATTGGAGACTGTAACGTGGTGACCAGGGAAAGTGTAGTTAGGCAGCATAAGATGGTGGTTTGTAGGATGACATTGGTGATCAAGAAGAGGAGTGTAAGGGCAGCACCAAGGATCGAATGGTGGAAACTGAAAAAGGGTAATTGTGAGGTGGAGTTCAGGAAGAGTTGAGACAGGCACTGGGTGGCAGTGAAGAGTTACCAAATAGCTGGGTAACTACAGCAGAGCTAGTAAGGGAGATGGCTAGAAAGGTGCTTGGTATGACATCTGGACAGAGGAAGGATGGCAAGGAGATATGCTGGTGGAATGAGGTAGTACAGGAGAGTATACAGAGAAAGTGGTTGATGAAGTGGGATTGTCAGAGAGGTGAAGAAAGTAGACAGGAGTATAAGGAGATGAGGTGCATGGCAAAGAGAGAGGTGGCGAAGGATAAGGCATATGAAGAGATGTATGAAAGGTTGGACACTAAGGGGGGAGAAAAGGACCTGTACCGATTGGCTAGACAGAGGGACCGAGCTAGGAAAGATGTGCAGCAGGTAAAGGTGATAAAAGGATAATGAGGGAAACCTACAAGCAAGGAGAGTGTGTTGAGCAGATGGAAAGAGTACTTTGAGGGGTTGATGAATGAAGAGAATGAGAGGGAGAGAAGGTTGGATGATGTGGGGATAGTGAATCATGAAGTGCAATGGATTAGCAAGGAGGAAGTAAGGATAGCTATGAAGAGGATGAAGAAAGGAAAGGCTGTTGGTCCAGATGACATACCTGTGGAAGCATGGAGGTGTTTAGGTGAAATGGTAGTGGAGTTTCTAACCAGATTGTTTAATGAAATCTTGGAAAGTGAGAGGATGTAAGGAATGGAGAAAAAGTGTTTTGGTAACTACTTTTAAGAATAAGGGTGATGTGCAGAGCTGTAGTAACTACAGAGGGATTAAACTGATCAGTCACAGCATGAAGTTATGGGGAAGAGTAGTGGAAGCTAGGTTAAGAAGGGACGTGATGATTAGTGATCAGCAGTATGGTTTCATGCCAGGAAAGAGCACTACAGATGCGATGTTTGCTCTGAGAGTGTTGATGGAGAAGTACAGAGAAGGTCAGAAGGAGTTGCATTGTGTTTTTGTAGACTGAGAAAGCATATGACAGGGTGCTTAGAGAGGAGTTGTGGTATTGTATGAGGAAGATGGGAGTGTGGGGAAGTATGTAAGAGTGGTACAGGATATGTATGAGGGTAGTGTGACAGCGGTGAGGTCTGCAGTGGGAGTGACGGATGCGTTTAAGGTGGAGGTGAGATTACATCAAGGATCAGCTCTGAGCCCTTTCTTATTTGCAATGGTGATGGACAAGTTGACAGACGAGATCAGACAGGAGTCCCTGTGGACTATGATGATTGCAGATGATATTGTGATCTGTAGTGAGAATAGGGAACAGGTGGAGGAGACCCTGGAGAGATGGAGATATGCTCTAGAGAGAAGAGGAATTAAGGTCGGCAGGACTAAGACAGAATATGTGTGTGTGAATGAGAGGGAGGATAGAGGAATGGTGAGGATGCAAGGAGTAGAGGTGGTGAAGGTGGATGAGTTTAAATATTTGGGATCAGTAGTTCAGAGTTATGGTGAGTAATTTTTGACAGACGAATACCAGTAAGAGTGAAAGGGAAGGTCTACAAGAGGGTAGTGAGACCAGCTATGTTATATGGATTGGAGACGGTGGCATTGACAAAAAGGCCGGAGTTAGAGTTGGATGTGGCAGAGTTAAAGATGTTAAGATTTGCACTGGGTGTGACGAGGGTGGACAGGATTAGGAATAAGTGTATTAGAGGGTCAGCCCATGTTGGAAGATTTGGAGACAGAGAGGCAAGATTACTTTGGTTTGGACATGTGCTGAGGAGGGATGCTGAGTATATTGGGAAAAAGATGCTAAGGATGAAGCTACCAGGTAACAGGAAAAGAGGAAGGCCTAAGGTGGTTGGTGTGACAGAGCAAGATGCAGAGGACAGGAAGAAATGGAAACAGATGATCCGCTGTGCTGACCCCTAACGGGAACAGTCGGAAGAAGAGGAAGATGATGATGATGATGATCTATGTTGAATGTACTCTGTAACCACTATCCACTGCTCTAGAGGCAAAGAGTGGTTGTGGCTGACTGAACTGAAAGTATCTGATTTATGACTGAGATAAAAAAAAAAAATTACAGAAGTAGTGATGGATTCATTAAGTTACTTTTGTGGAGCATAAATTCAGAGAGAGAGTGACAGATGAGCAGTAGTAGGGTCAGTGGACTGGTGTTTTCTTGCTGAATAGTGGCTAGGTGGCAGTACCTGTACTGTTTGCTGCTTTGACTTATTTTTCTTTCATTTCAGTAAGCATTTTGGAAGAGTGGTGGGCATATACCATTGTAGACGTGTATTGCAGTTTTGCCATTTAAGATTTTTGCTTTATTAAATCTTGCCATTTCATTCCATTCTTTTGAATCATTTAGGTCTCCTACCTTGTCACTTTTTAGGTTTGGTGTATTGTCAGCTGATAAAGTAAGGAGGTATATGAAAACATGAATCACCTTCTGTTTTTTGGGACCTCATACTTTGCCCTTTCTCTGTGTATGTCTTCCAGGAGTCACTTGCATACTTTCAAATCTGTGGGCCTCTGATGGTTGTGGTATGACTGCAAAGTGCTTTCTTTCACTTATCGGGAAACAGCAGCTGTCACGATCATCTGACTTTTTTTTTAAATTTAATTATTTTTGTATCTGTAGACCCAAATGAAAAGATAAGGTTGTTCCAGTCATTTCATGACCTGTACCCCATAGTCACTTCCTCCTTCTTTGAAGACTGGACTCTGTTGCCCTACAGTGTGGAGGATGTGACGTGTGTCATGTTTGGTTGAGAGGAGTTTTATTTTATTTTATGTTATTTTATTTTGACATTTGTTGACCGGGATAGTTCCGACTGGGTGTGGGCCCTTTCTCAGTGGATGCCAGGGTTGAAAAGCTCCAGCAAAGCACAAAGAATAATACAATAACACAATGAATAGAATTAAAATATACAAATAATGACAATAGTGTTTTTAAAAATTTACATAATTTAATAGGCATAGGCAGATTAAACATGGTGAAGTTAAAAACATGGAGTAAGTACGAATGCAAGATGTGGTGGTAGTAGTAGTAGTGAAGTTGAAAGACAGGGAAAGGTGCAAGGGAGAATTGCAAGGTTAATGGTAAGTTAAGCAGCAGAAAGGTTTGCAGTCAGAGCAGAGCTGTCTGCACAGTTGGTGTATGAGTAGATGGGAAGAGTTGAGGAGAAAAAAAAGGATGTAGATGGTAGAAAAGTAGAAAAAAAGGATGGAACTAAAGGAGAAGAGTGGAGGGACATGGAAGAGCGAGGATAACTAGCTGGCGGGTAATGGAAGATTAGGAGTGAGTATGGGGAAGTGTGTAGCATAGAAGAAAGTGAGAGTAATGGGGGGGTAGAAGTGGGGTTAGGTAGAGAGGGTGAGGTAGGTGGATGGGAGGTTAATAAGTAGTAAGAGAGAGGCAGAGCCAGGAGTTAAGGAGTTTTCCCATAAGGCATTCTTGAAGTGGAGACTGAGATGGATCTGATGGTTAGAGGTATTTTGTTCCAGGCTAGAGCAACAGTATAGCTGTGAAGGGAATGACCTAGGGATTTTTAGGCTTGTAGATTGTTAACAGAAGGTGGTCAGAGTACAGAGTGAGCGACAGGGCGTATAGAAAGTGAAGACTGGAGCAATGGCAGGACAGGTTGTAGGTTTATTATAAAGTGACAGAGGAGAAGTTGTGAGAGGGGGAGCTGGTGAGGTAGCTCAAGGTAGCTGAGGATTTTGAGAGATTTACAATAGTGTGAGTTATAATCTATAACTCACCTGAAACCATCCTTCACCATCACTTTCCACAATAACACACCCATCATAGTAGAAAGCCACACCAAACTATTGGGGGTCATTATTGATGACCAGCTAAAATTTGACCTGTATGTACCAAGTAACATTAAGAAAACCCATCAAAAAATTGGTCTCCTTTATAGAAACTTTCTCTCAAGTAAAGCTAAAACAGCTCTATCACTTGCCTGCCTATTACCAAACCTTCACGGCTCTTCAGTTCTGACCAATTTACAGACCTCACTTCTTTCTAAACTAGAGTCCACTTACAAGAAGGTAGCTAAATTTGCTGCAGCACTACCATACTCCTCTCATCACTGCTTAGCACTCAGAAAACTGAACTGGTTAGAATTCCCCCATAACATTCTCCTCTCTCAGCTTCAGATAATCCATTCTATTTTATACCTGCCCACTTTCTGCCCCAGCATCTCATCTGTTATCTCCTCCTACACCTCAGCAAGAACAGTCCGGAGCTCTGAACGACAACTCCTGTCCATTCACACACCCAAGATCAACATAGGAGACAACCTTTATAGCTGTTGCCCTGCTGAAAATTGGAATAAACTACGACTTGACATCCAACACATTAGACCCAAACACCAATTCAGAAGGGCAGTAAAAAAATCACGTAAGCAAAAATAAACTGTGTCTGTGCTATCTCTCCCCCCTGACTAGCCCATTTCTCTAGGCCATCTAATCTCTCACCTTTCTCCTACTTCAGTGTAACCCTACCTTCCTCCAAATCTCTCTTCATTCAACTCTGTATGTCATCATTCCTATCTCTCTGCCTCTAACCTACAGTTTTATAAAATCTTTCATATTTGACCACCTTTTCTCCCTTCACAGCCAGTTTTAATCTGTACTGATGTCTAACTATTCTAAAGTTGCATGACTAAGGTTAGAAACACTTACTTACTTTAAACTACACTGTACCCACTGTTCTTTGCCTTGTAGATTGTATCTGTATTATTTTTTACTCTGCACTGCACTGTACCTTCAGTACATGCTGATATGCAGAGTCTAATTGCTATTCATGTTAAACCTGCTTTTGTATATATCAGCTGGAGATTTTGTATAATTAGCTATGTACTAAGTCAACTTAATTGTGGAGATTTTCTCCCCGGGTCTTCACTGAGAAAGGGCTCTTTCTCAGCTGGATCAACCCAGTCAACAAACGTCAGATAAATAAATATGAATAAATAAGGTTGGTTAGCACCAAATCTAGCAATTTTGTTGTAGCACAGCTCTAGCTTTATTTTAAGGGTGGATTTGGTTGGTTAGGACAGGAGAGGGATATAAAGTAGGGTGGGAAGAATCTGCAAGGGCAAGTTTAGTGTCATTGGTGAGGATTTTTTTTTGCTCTGTAACACATCCCCAGTTTTTGGTGAGTCTTTTTGATGCAGTATTGGATGTGTAGTTCAAGTTTAAGTTGCTCATCGATAGTAACGCCCAAGAGTTTTGTGTGTGTTGTTACTTCTATTGGGGTGTTGCCATGAGAGGTAATGGCAAAGGATGATTTTTGGTGAGATAGAGACTTTGGGAGTAATAGAAGCAGTTTTTTTTTTCCGGGTTGAGGATAAGTTGTTTTTTGTCTAGCCAGCTTTCTATTGAGTTGAAGAGTTTTTAGGTAAGAGTTTTCAGGTGTTGGAAATTATCAGAGGAGCAGATGATGATAAGAGTCATCAGCATATTGAATAAAGGAAGGGTGAGAGCAGGATGCTTGAAGACAGTTTGTGAAGATGTTGAAAAGTATAGGCCCAAGAAATGGAGCCTTGAGGTACACCAGTGTTAATAGGGAGGAGGTTGGAGAAGAATGAAAACCACTCAAAAGACTGTTGGCAGTTAGAAAGATAGCTATAGAGAACCAGTTGAGAGTAGAGTTAGGCCAAGAGCAGACATTTTTGAAGAAGTAAGGGGTGAGAGATGCTGTCAAAGGCTTTGGAGAGGTCCAGACAAAGGGCAGGTACAAGGTTAATGTTTTCTCTAGCTTTAGTGATGATATCTGGGAAGGAAAATAGAGCAGTAGTTGTGCTTTTGTTAGGGCAGAAGCCGTGTTGGGTTGATGTGAGCAGATTTCCATTTAGGAGGTGCTCTAGAAGTTTTGTGAATGTATTTTTTGAGAATTTTTGAGAGAAGGGACAAAATAGCAATGGGCCTAAAGTTAGTGAGTTATATAGCTTGTCCACCTTTGTGAAGTGGACTGATGGAATGATGCGAAAATGTTTCCAGATAGAAGGTATAATGATTCTTGAATAGTTCTATTGATTAGGATGGCAATAGCAAAGGTAATAGAGTTAGCAGCAAGTTTGAGGAATTCTGGAAGGAGATTATTCACAGAGGGAGAGCACGGTTTAAGTTTGGTAAGGAGAGATGTTATGTAGGCGGTAGGGACTGGTTTGAGAGAAAAGGTGGGTACGTTGCCAGGGGGGTGAGAATGGTGGTGTGGGGTAAGGGTTTTGGGTTAATTTATTATGGAATCAATGAAATAGGAGTTGAATAGGGTGGCAATTTCAGAGGGAGAGAGGTTTTACAAAGGGTTTGCTTTCCCTCTGTTTGTATCCCTGGAGACTGGGGATTCAGGATTTTAATGGTATTCCAGAATTTTTGGGGGTTGTTTTGTTGGGGTGTTTGAGGTTTTACATAGTAGTTCTTTTTATCTGTTGACTTTTTTTTGGTACAGTTATGTAGTTGTTTGTAGGTTTGAAGGTGATGTGGGATTTGGATTGATGTCAGATTTTACAAGCTGTGTCCCTGTTGTGCATAAGGTTCCAATAGCATGGGAAAGCCATGGTGCTTGGCGAGTTTTGACTATCTTTTACCTGAGGGGAGGTAGGGAGTTGAGAGTATCCAGGAAAATGCAGTTGACGTTCAGAACTGCATCCTCTAGTGGTTGGCTTCGAGGAAGGATCAGTTTATAGAGCTGAGTTTATTACTGAATTATTCTGTATTGATGTTGGAGAGACTGCGACATTCTATGTATTTGTGTTGTCTGAGAAGGTGTGAGGAAAGTCTTTGTACATGGACAGGAAGGTGGTCACTGATACTGTCCTGGAGTGTATCAGGGTTGTGATAAACTGGGATTAGATATGATCCAATCAAGAATGGTACATGTGTTGGAGGACCGGTTTGTAGCAGGTGCAGGTGGAAATTAGTTAAGCAAAGCCGTAGAGAGTTAGGCTAGATGTGGTCAGGATTTGCCAGTTGATATTGACATTGCCTAGGATGATAATTTTGTTGGAGATAAAGGAGAGTATATTTTGTATAATAGGGATGTTATTCCCAGGAGGAATATAGATGCCAGTGATGCAAATTGATTTGTAGTTTAGTTTGCAGTTGACTAGTGTCAGTTCTGCAGGGAGAAAGTTAGGGAGAGACAGTGGTGTAATGTCAATTCTGCAGGGGGAAAGTTAGGGAGGGAGAGAGAGAGAGAGAGAGTTAGTGGTGTAATGTTGAGATGGTTGGAGTATAGTATAGCTATGCCACCGGCTTTTTTGTGTACTCTTTGCAGCTCATGATGTAACCTGGTGGAAGAATTTCGGTGTCTGATATGTGGTTTGAGCCAGGTTTCTGTTAGTACTGCTGTGTTCGGTAGGTGGTGGGCAATCCAAGCATTTAATTCAGTGATTTTGTTAAGGAGGCTACGAATAATCAGATAATATCATAAGACTCTTAATGGATGGCCCGGAAGTGGAGATAAATGGGGGTAAGGAGTTGGGGTCAAGATGGGGGAAGGTGTTGGGGCCAGGGTTTGAGTGAATTTCTCCACATAGTAATATAATTATGGAGAAGATGTATGGTGAAGGGAGCTTAAATGTATTAGTAAGGTGTTTTGAAAATAGCGCTGTGTGGAAGGGGTTAATGATGAGGAGTTTGGGCGTGAAATAGCTAGGTAAGTTAAACAAATAAGGGGTTACTAAGGTATGGTAGGGTTTGTCAGTACTGTAGGGTAGGTGGAGGGTTGATAGGAGAGATATAACTTATAGCAAGTAAGGTGAGCTAGCAGGAGAAGTGAAGGGGTAAGGAGATATGCTGAGATCATGTTGGGAAAGAGGTGAAGAAAAGACATTTAAGAGAGAGCTGTAGTGGGAGGAGAGAGTAACAATAGAGAGTAAAGAAGAAACTAGGGGAGGTGAGAGAAGGGGAAAGGAATAGAAAGATCTGAGGGGGTAAAGGAGAGGAAAGGTATGGTTGAGTGGTAGAGATAAGTGGTGAATGAAAAGATGAAGTGTGATAGAGTATGGACTACAGAGGGAAAGAGGTGTGGAGAATAGGAGGAGCTAGGGTATGATAGTGTGATGTGTGGGCAGGAAGGGGAGGAGCTGATTAAAGGAAGTGATGTAGTTGTGAGTATAAATGTAGAGATAGTAGGGGGTGAAGTGAGGCCTGAGTTCCGCGAAGCCCCACCATCATGGCTGTATCCCACCAGAAAAGAGTGGGGCCCCACCATCACAGCTGTATCCTGCCAGAAAGCAGTGGGGCCCCACCATCCTGGCTGCATCCCACTAGAAAGGAGCAGGACCCCACCATCCCAGCTGCATCCCCCCCAGAAAACAATCCAGTGAAGAGAGAAAATGCTGCAGTAGAAGGTAAGGCAGTAAAGGATTGCTGTTGGAACCATGGTAGAATGTGGGCAAGAAATTCAATCCGCAAGAGGGATCAAGGTAGAAGAAATGAGGGGAAGAGAAGGAGCAGGGGAAGCAAGGCAGATATAGGAGGGTAGAGGAGAGTGGATTAAGATTTGGGAAGGAGTTTGGTGATGGAGCAAAGATGTAGGGACTAGAGAGAGAAAAGACATGCGTCTGTGAAGAGGAAGAGAAGCTTGTTCCTTGCGCGCACACACACACACACACACACACACACACACACACACACACACACACACACACACACACACACACAGAGGGAATATAGGGTATAGAGCATAGTTATAGGTCAAGCAGAGGAAGCAAATAAGTCTGTCAAGGTAACAGGAGTTAGAAGACGGGGGGGGGGTGGCTGTTGAAAACCACAGTGGGAGACACACCCTTGGCAGTGTGCACACTAAGAATTAAATCGTGTGTATCAGTTGTACACTTTAGATATGACAAAATTGAGCTAGAAAATGCAAGCATGCATACTTTGGCTCTGTTAAGCAGTGGGTTCGAGGGAGAGAGTGTAGTTGGATGAAACTGGTTTTCAGGTAGGAGGGAGATTGGTTAAGCAGCTTTGTACGCCAGTGGACTGTAAAGGATAACAAGGATGAGTTAGCATGCGCATTGCCAGGAGGATGCCACGGGTCTTTACTCATTTGGGAAGAGAGAGAAAATTCAAATATGGAGCTGTGGACAAGCGACCGGGTTTAGGTATATACCTACATGCTCATGTGGGGAGTCACTGGGCTGACCTAGTATCATTACTGTATTGATATTTTCTACCTGTCTTGTATCAGAGGCAGTACACCAGGTCTTTGTCCCCGTATGTGCAAACACAGATTCATTTGCTCATTCCTACCACTCCACATTCATTCTTCCTGTACCTGGACTGCTTATTGAATATGGCACACTAGCCATGCAATGGTGCACTCTTCCTTTGTGTCATTGGTATACCCCCTCCCTCAGTGTTGCCAGTTCGTTTTAACCAGACTGTTGTGGCCTAATGGTGAGATTACCATTGGTGTGATTTTGGGCAGTTGTATCTTGTATGTACTGTGGGGAGTTAAATTGGTTGGAACAAATAACTTAAAAACATTCCCATTGTTTGTTCCCTTCCTTTACTGGCAAGATGTTCTTTTGCAGCATGTAGTGCTAACCCATCATCATCTTCAGCAGTACTACCCCCACAGGGTGTAAGAGAATAACAGCAGTGCTCCTTCACGCTCTCATTCCTCATCTGTTTTTGATGATAGATTTAATTCTGGACTGATAAGATTATATTAAAAGGATCATTCTTTGAAAATTTTAGTTAATCTTAAAAGGATAATATTGATTTCATTTGTAACTTTTTGAACCATATTTGTTAATAAGAACAGTTTTCCTTTATCATTTCTGCTGTTCCGTATTCTGTTTATTGGCCCTAGGGCCTATATAAGCCTAGCCAAAAGTGTACCCTGGCGTTCGCCACACACACACACACATACATACATATACATACAGACATTGCCGACTGGGTTAGTTCCACTCTTCAGAGGAGACCCGTGATGTTGGTGTTCATACTGACTAGGGGAAATGTGACCAGGACATCAGGAAACTTCCCCTACTCTTTTCAGTAGGTGCTGCGAGATCTTTTACATCCACTGGAGTTACCACCAGAGCTGGCAGATAAGGCTTTGGTTTAATGTCTTATCCAAAGGACAGCACACTCAGGATTGCCCCCTCCAACCCATCCAGGATTGTACCGTCAGTATTGGAAAAGTAATTTGTGCTGGAAGACGGAAGGCGTGTGTGCCACCCGTTGAACTACTGAAACTGCATAAATAACAGCCAAGGTGTCTGACTTTCTTATTTTAGTGACAGTAAACGTCACTGTTAACATTAGAAATTGATTCTGGTTTGCTTTTATTTAAATTGTTCTGTTTTGGTATATTTCTTTCCTTAATGAAACGTGCAACTTTTAATATAATTTAATTGTTTTTGGAGTCATCCTATGACACCACTGAAAGTGGGACTTCCCAGCTGAAAATTTCCCTTAAGAAGATGTATAATATAGTTTATAAATATTTCCAGAACATAAAGTTTGATCATGGATAGCATCATGATTATCAGTTAATTCTACTGTTCACTCTGTCTTTTTTCCTCCCCTTCTCCCATTTAAATCTGAACTTGAAAGGCAGTGATCTACCTTATGTGATATGATTGTAGCAGTATTTCAGAAAAGCTGTCAGAATAAAATATACTGCCACATCCAAAAGGAATTCTGACAGTAAACCATACTGTTAAGCAGGGGAAAACCTTTCATCCTGCAACGTCCTTAGTTAATTCTGAAGCAGTGTGCATTTGAAGGAAGGGAATTCCCACTTTGAATCGATTTTAAATTTGGTTCATAGGCTCCATATTCCATTCCTTCATCATTTGGAAGGTTGTGTGGTTTCACTTATCTTATTACCCTCAAACCCATCCAGATGCCTTTTGCCTGATGTGTTTTCATTCCAGGCCATTGTATTTTGATATTAATGGTATCTTGCACAATTTTATACTTCTGATGAGACATGAGAACTATTGTTGTGTTTGTCTTTTGCATAGAGTTTTGTGTTGTGTTCTGTAACTGAGGTCCTGTGCCACTCTGATGCAGTCCTACACTGACCACTGCGTTCTGTGCTGATGCATGCTGGTCCATCAGTGAGGGCTAAGGCAGTGAGCTACTGACAGACTTCTGGAGGCTTTGGCTCAGGCTTATTTTTTTTACTGTCCATCACAGAGCAGGTCATAAAGCTCTGGTACTACCTGTATAAAACACTTCACCCAGGCCTGCCAAGTTATTTCTAAATATGTGAAATTAGGCCGAGTGGTGAGGAAGTGAAACTGTAGTCAAAATAATATAACATTGTTGTAACAACTCTTGTAGCAGTGTCTGTGCTATGGAAATCTGCATTGTGATAAACTTCAATGTTTTTCTGTAATTACTTATTCAGTAGTAGAGTGGTTTGCTTATTTTAAATACGGGTTTGTTGTGTTTTAGGTGTAAATCTACTGCTTATTTTGTTTCTGCCTTTCTGTCCAAATCTCTTAAGTCATCTCTGTTATGTTTTATCCAATTTATATTGTTCCTTATCATATTGAACAGCTGAAAAAAGTCTCGACTGTTTTGAGACATGTACTAACTCCTCTGATATTTTTTTATGAACATCTTTATTAAATTCACAGCATTTAAGCACCTTCTTATGGTGTGGGAAAGGATTTTACAGATGTCCTCATCCTTATAGAGGAAACCTGTGCAGTCTGCCTGCTGATAACTGTGTAATTCTGTAATAAAATTTTATAATAACTGTAAAACCACAGAGGCAGAAAAATCTTTGAAAATGATACTTCAGTCAACTGCATTATTTTTTATCGCTTCCTAATTCTGTCTTCATACTTGCCTTTCTACCTGATACATGTGAAGAGTGTTCATCACTGACTAGTTTCTTTCCCAATATTCTTTTCTGTATTCTGTTATTGTTCTGTGTAGAAATCACACGTTATCCATTTTTTTTCTTTGTTCAATTTTTATGTTGTAAACAACATTAATAGATCTTACTAGCTGTGTTCCATTTTCTAAATGAGGTTTTGCTTGCTGTATCCTAATTGATAGTTTACATGTTGCATCCTACAATCCAGGCCTTGCCAGAAATTGTTCATTTGCTGCTCAGCTGCCTACCCTGTAATCAAATTTATTGTGCAAATCACACAATAAAACAATGACAAACTGTAGCATGACCCCCCCCCCCTTCAATAACAAGATAAAGTGCAATCCTAAGAAAGGGAAAACAAATCACAAAATACTCTACAATATCCACAACATTGATTTGCTTGTTGTAACCTATATTGGTGGGCTGAGCCAAAAAATGTTCATTTGCTGCTCAGCTGCCTACCCTGGTAAACAAACTTAATGTGCAAGTCACACAATAAATCAGTAACAGACTGTGGCATGACCCCCATCAATAACAGGATGAAATAGAGTCCTAAGAAAGAGGGAAAAAATGCAAAATACTACCCAATATCGACCAGTTTATTACAGAAAAAGACGACTTAGATATAAGCATACATGATATACAAGCTGAGAGTCTTAAAATGTGGTTAAAATGCACAGCCAGGTCAGATGTGGACATGAGAAAAACTAGCAAGAACATTTAAAGCATTATGAATAGTCTTCTTGACTGATGGGCAAGTTGTGATCCAAGCAGAAAATGTCCAAAGGTCTGAGTATTATAAATGGACACCATTTGACAGACACACACACACACACACACACACACATATTCACATTCTGTCTTTTTTATTGCACTTTTTTTTTTTTTTTTTCAAATTTACAGAGTAAAAAAGTTCACATAGTGGTACTTGTTTCCCAGTGTAGCGTGCAAAATACGATAGGATGCATATGACTTTTTAGTATAACTGCCTATTTCCTATCCCTGCATTCAACAACAAAGCCAAAAATAACCAGGAATTAAGGTCTCATTTCAGGGGCCATACCTCTCAACTGTCCCTGATTTTGCAGGACATCCCTGATGTCTGACTGTTATTTGTACCCTGCCGCTGATAACTTTTTTTTTTTTTAAAGTCATTGAGGATTACAGTCAGTCAGTAACTCCAGACATTACAGTTTCATACTTCTTATTGTTTAGAAAACCCATGTTGATACAAAACCTGTTTGTTCAATTAACTTTTTTTAACTGTGTTAGAATAGTTAATTGTCTCCATATTATTTTTGGCTTTGTCCAAGAAAAAAGAAGTTGAGAGGTCTTGAAATATTGAGTTTATTCATTCAGTTGACAGAATAAGATGAAAAGTAATTAATTTTGTGCAATATAATTGTGTGTGTGTGTGTGTGTGTGTGTGTGTGTGTGTGTGTCTGCACACATACCTGTAACCAGCCCTGGTGTATACTGGAGTCCTATCCACTATTAGTTGCTCTCCTTTGCACCAACACAGATGCTGGGATAAATTTGGACTCCTCTGTGACCCTGAACTGGATAAAGCTGCAAGTCAGATAGTGAATGAATGTTTGTAATTGCAGTGTCTGTTATTATTAAATTACTTCAACTATTTTATCAAAAAATTGCAAATTAAGAGGAAGAGAACAAAATTCTGAGGCGAAATGGGAGACCCCCCCCCCCAATTCATAAGTCTAGCTAGTTAAAGATCAAATGGATTACTGAACTAAGTTTAAACTGGTCAGGGACTTATTGGAACTTAACTACCGTTTTATATCCTTTCTTCACTGAAAACTATTGGAAAGTTCCACTTGCGGGTACAGAGATTATCATTCTGTTTTAAAAAATAGTTAATCTGTGTTGCTCAGTGCTGTATTAATAGTATATTACATTTATAGTACTTTGTCTTTTTATGTATTTATTTAAAGTCCGACTTGGAGAGAAGCCAAATTTCAGCAGAAGCCTGGGGAATAACTCCAGATGCATGTTTTTGTTACGTGGGAGGAAACGGGAGTACCGGGAGAAAACTCACATGAACGCCGGAAGGACATGCATACTCTGCACAGAAGGCACCCCAGCCAAGAATCGAACTCCACGGAGAACCTCTTGCTGTGAGGCGACAATGCTACCGCTGCACCACTGCGCCATCCAGTGCGTCCAGTAGTTTTTTGGAGCTCTGTGTAAAGTCCCATTGCTTCGTGTTTTGTTTAACGCAAACCACCTCCAACAGACAAAATGTGTAGCTATGCATACTTAGGGTACTCAAATGAGTGCATTTTTTTCTGAGCCTTCTCTTGGAAACTTCAACATTCAAAAAACAAAGAATGCTCAGAACTTTGTAAACAGAGGTATACAAAGAATGCTTGTGTGAAAGGAATACACCTTTAAAATAGCTGATGAGTATTAGGTCGGAGTACAAAATGTAACTTTCTGGCTGCACTGCTTTACCAGATTTACATAACCAAACTTAAAAACATAATGCTAGGTTTTCTTTTTATATAAGCATGGTTTGGCAGGGACACTCATTTCCACTACTTTTTCTAGTACAAAACACTTAACATTGCAAGAAAGCAACAAATTTCCTTTTAAAAAATTACCTGTCACTAGCAAAAGAAAAGGTATACCTTTCAGTCAGTGTCTGCCATCTGAGTTGAGGATGGGACAAACCTAGTTCTTGCAGTTTCTCAGTAGCTCTCCTGTGGTGGGATTGGTATTGGTAGGAGAAGGTTTGAAAGAGGGCATAATGTGAGTCATATTTCCGTGATGGTAGATCATTCTCAGTACAGTAAGGCTTGTGCAGCACTGCATCACTTTTGTATTTAAATTGTTGGGAGTACAGGAAGAGATGAAATGTTTTGTTCCTTTACAAGTATGTTACACTAATTGTAACTGCAGATTTAAAAGTAGCTATACCCCCCAAACCCTGTCCCTGCCAGTGGGTAGCAGCGGCAGCCTGTGTTTGTATTTAAGCACCTGTATCTTTGTATGTATGTGTTAATTGATAGGATAACATGCAAAAAAAAAAAAAAAACCTGAATCATTTCATCTTTTAATCTGACTTCTTGTCTGAATGCATTTAAAACGTGTTCACAGAAACAGTCCTGTTAACTTCCTTGTGGAACTACCTGTAAACCTTGGCAGAACCCACATTGAAAATTGTAACATTAAATTTTATAAGACATTTTTTTAGATCCATTGGATCTTGGATTTTAGATTCTTGTGATCTCATACAAGGCAGGCAACCTAAAACATTTTAAGAAATAGAAAATTAGCATTTATGGTTTTGGAAATGTTGAAGCGCAAGTGCAGTATGACTGATGCAGAAACGTGCGAGTTTTGTGTTTGCGATTTTGGTAATAAACAAAGGTAGTGTTGGTTTGGAGTTTTGCTTGTCATTTTGAAGTTTATGGAATGTAATTTTTATGGCACAAAGATCCTGAGCTGGAAATTATTTTCCAGGAATTATGGTTTGTTGCTGCAACCAATTTTCCCACTAAAGTATAAGTATTTTGCCCCCCCCCAAGAAAAGTTAATTTGGTATAAAAAGGTGTTTATGTGGACTTTTGCAGACTTCAAATGTTTGTTCTTTTAAGATTATTGTGTGCAGTTTTCTACATTTAGACCAGATTGTGCATACCTTAGATAATGTATGTTTTTTGTTGTTTTAATGATTATTACTAATTTTCTTTTGTAGTGAAACAAATACTGTATTTTTTGTATTTTCAAATGTATGGTAGTGTGGCATGGTATGCATGCACTAGATTTTTGAGTCTTGGAGTTGATTTAGTAAAGACACAATGCACCTGGACAAATATATTTCACTACTGATTTGTTTTGCACAATGTGGTTAACTCACACATTGCACCCTTTGCCTTGCTAACAAAAAAGCAAAAAAGTTGAAAAACATTACCTCATTATTTTGGTTTGGACAAAATGTTCAGAACAGCATACAGAGAAAAGGAGGAAAGACAAACCTATAATTAGAAAATAACTAAACTTCTTTAATTGCTTACTTTACTATATAATTTTACACAAGCAACTGCAGATTATGTAGGACATTCACATGTGCATTATAGTTACTTTTTTGTCTTAATTATCAGTTAAAAACCATTTTTAAACAACCTATATTGTTTTAGAATATTGAACTTCTGGAAATTGTATGCTAGTTTATAAATTGTATTTAATTTTGTTAGTCTGTACGCAGCATCATCTTCATGTGAAATAGAACCATGTTTCTCTGAGGAATGTATATGTGAGTGGCAGGGTACAAGAAAGGGTCAAATATTCTAGGTGAGCATAGCCAAGGTGATAGTAAAAAGTAAAGTAGGAACATAACCTAGAACATAGTTCCAGCTTGCTGTTAAAGTTCTAAGGTTTAGCTGACCATGGACTGTTCTGGATTCACCTGAGCCCATTACAGAACCACTTGTCATGGAAAATCTACAGACCTTCAATGGTCGTTGAAGCCAAGTTCCCAGTTAGGTATTTATACAAAAGTATAAGGGAGAAGAAGGCCACTATTTCCATCTCTTTCCCACAAGTCCACATTTTTCACAGTGATGGCTATTTTTAATACTTATTGTATTTAAATTAAAAAAAAACAATAGTGCCATGATTTCAGTCGGGGTTTCCTGCTACCTTTAGATTTCTTTAGAAGTAACTTTTGCTTATAGTGGATTTCAGTGATCTGTCCACAGTTCATCTGCAGATTTCAACAGTTGTGCAAAAAGTCATTAGTTGGAAGTTTCATATTAATGGCAGAATAGGTACAGTGATTTAGTAAATCATTTTCTTGGCAAGATCAAATCAAGTTGTATACATTGGGCTGGATTCAGAAGTAAGTGATGCTGTGTCAAAAGGTGCTCTTTAACTTGATTGTGAAAAACAGCAGTTCAGGGACACATTAGCCACAGTGAAGAAAGACCTCCTTTTTGGATAAATTTCATGCCTCTGAATCGCTTTTTTTTTTATTTTTTTATTTTTATAGCAAGTGCTTATAAGCACTTTGCTGTGGTAATCACCATTTGTGGCTTATGCATCGTGGTGACGCTGGCACTTCCTCAGTTCCCTCCTCCACATACAAGGACACATCCCCTTGCCTCTCAATTGCCCATTGGTGTTACAGAACATCCAAGACTTTGCTATTCATACCTGCCCTTCTAGGTATTAGTATTTCATATTTCTTATTATTTGAACTGAGCTTTGTGCTGGAAAATAATGTTTTTATTAATTTTATAAAGTGATTTAATATATTTAATAGTTATTGATGTTTGGTGTAGCCCCAAAGTTTAGAGGTATGGCAGCAACTCCCCCACCTCCCCACAATCTCTCACACACACAAACATGTGCACACGCACATATGCACTGCAGATTTTAAAGCAACTATATGTCCTAAATCCTGTCCCTGCCATGGACACGTCCAGTTACCCATAAACATGTTTATATAATACACACACACACACACACACCCCCACTCTACTTATCCCCTAACGAACCCCCTATGACCATACAAACACACGTGCTGTCACCTGAGACCATTGGTACCTTTGCGTTAACGTGCACTTACATACACCACTACCTCTCTTCTATACTTCCGAAGACTTGCCTCTAACATGGTCTCTCCAGTCGGTGGGAAAGTAATGGGTGACTGCAGACTTTTGACCATGTTAAATAATGCTACTGGCAGGGCACTTTTATGCAGCTGAGCTTCTCTATTAATTGTTTGGCTGTGCAAATGCCTTACTGCAGCCATTTTCTGGGGCGAACACATGACTCATCATATGTCGCTTGACCAGAATGCATCATTAACATTGTGGTAAGCCATGTGGACAGCCCACTGAGGTGACTGTACAGACTGTATGGAGTCGCTATGGTAGGTCTGTGTCTGGTTCAGAAAGGGATGATGCTAGTGTTTAATGTCCGCACTGGACCTTACTGCTAGTGGTAGCCCTTTCTGAATCCCAGGGATTATGTTTTAAATTCATATTAATTAAAAAAAAAAAAAAAGGCAGTTGCAATTCTGTCCCTGTGCTATTTTTAAAGGGCCTTTCCTCTCATATTTACAGGGTATGTAATTGGTAGTCTTCTAAACTTACTGTAAAATGACATGGGTTCAGTGGTAGACTGATCAGGTTCCTTTAGTAGTTTTGATACCTTCTGTAGGATTCCACCATCACAAGTCAGTTGAAGGCCACTAGTTTTGAGGCAGTTTTCTTTGTAAACGGCAGTCATTCTTTCTTTGTTGTAGCAGTGACTTGACTTCTATATACTTTTTTTGACACATTAGCCTTTTGATTTAACTTTGCTTTGGCTTATAATATACATCAAACTGATCCACATTGTTTTAGTTTTAGCTCCGAGTTCTTTTTATGCTTTTATTGTTTTTGTTAACCATTTTGTCCTCCTGGGCAGATTTTATGGTGATTTTAGGGATGGCCCATGGAAAAAGTCCACAAGTAATAAATGTCTGTAAACAATCCTTAGTTAGCAGACTATAGGAGCTCCTTTGATTACAGTGAATAACCTTTAAGGTTAAAAAGGAACAGAAGAAGGCAGACCAGTACTAACACTAGTTAAGTAATTCGTCCTAGACTAGTTGTCAAAAACGCACATGCACACTCCCAGTATTTCTTCGAGAGTGCTACCTTTAGGAATGCTCATAATGACATTGATAGTAAGCGAAGGTAGTGGTGAATTCTGCTAAAGTTTTGAAGGTAACAGAAGGGGTACAAGAGAGCACAAAATCTGATGCCATTGGAGCTGCAGTGCGAGGGAGGTAAGGGATGTGAAACAGCAAACAGCTAAAGCTGTAATGGATAGAAGAATGTTGAGAAATCTGAAGAGAAGGATATAACATGAGCCATGAACTTGTGTATGCAAGGACAAAGATGAGTTACAATGGTTACAAAGTATTGCAATTTTCCATTTTAGCTTCTTTGAAGTAAGAGTAAGATGAAACTGAGTGGTCTTCATTTGGCGGGGACTTCAAGCGCAACTGCAAATATGTTGAATAGAAGTCCTCATACGTGGGACTGCAGGCTTCTCGAAGAAGATTTTATACAGACAGTTGTTTAGTACATTGATGATTACCATCTTAAATGTTGCTAATAGTGAAACTCTTGCTTTGATAAAAAGTATTTTTTAGGAGTAACTGTAATGTTTAGAATTACTGTATTTTTCTTCTTGGAGATCTGTTTTGTTTCATAGTTTTAAAGAAATGTGCAGGAATTCTCCCAGGTGAAAGAAAAAGCAAGTGAGACTTTAATGTAGTGATTAATTTAATGTGCTTTATTTAAGCACCAATTTGTAAAACTCGCCATTCTGAAGTGATTATGTTGTATGTGTCTGTGTGTGTGTGTGTAGTTACCTTTACAGAACAGCACCAATATTGATATATTAATGTTAATAATGACACCAAATAATCGATATTATGCACATTGATACTCGATATATGCTTAGTAGAGTGTCTATCTCAGTGCATACAAAAACCTTGAAACAAAATTAAAAAGAAAACATCATTTCTTGCAGGGAGGCAAGCTGCCCACCCTTCCTGCTAATTATATATTCTAACTGCAAGACTGCACAGTTCTTGGGGAAAAGGAAAATTCCACAACCCTGATCATCGTCCAGTGGTACTACCTTTGTTGACAAGTGTTGACCATCTGTTTAGTCGACTAAACAGATGACAAAAGTAGTACCTTCCGTACATATAAGCATACAACAAACACTCTTACAGGCTTGTGTTTCAGCCTTTTGGATGCTTTGATTGCAAGAGTATGGTACAGTGGGGTCTGGGAATTTGCCCATTCCTCTCTATTGTGCATTCTCTGAGTTGGTGTATGTTAGCAGGAGGAGAGGGGTACAGGGTTGGGCTTGTCCCCCTGCAAAAACATAAAATATATATATATATATATATATATATATATATATATATATATATATATATATATATATATATATATATATAAATAATATGTGTGTATGTATATAGAATCATCTCTCCGTTGGTAGGTTCCCTGACCAGTATTAACATTCGCCTGTGAATAAGTAGACTGTGAATCTGTAGACTGTGAAGAATCTGCAGTCAGTTGAGAACTTGTACAGTTCAGCTGGGAACACGGTGGAGGGAGACCCAAACTCTTGCTAAAGTTGTTCAGAAAGTCTCTGCACTGGTTTAACAATTCTTGAGTCTTACTAGTCGATTCTGATAAGCAATCCAATAAACACTCAAAAGTTAGGAGGAATAGAGTCCATAGGTGCACCGAGTATGTTTCTAAAATGGAAGCTGACCTCAAAAACTGTGAATATTACGGGGCAGTGTCAGTTGATTTTGTTCAGCAGTTTAAATTGATTTACCAGGTGCTCAGTCCCTTTCAGAAAGACCTATACATCACACAGGAAGAACAACTTTTCTTGTCTGTTTCCCAACCCATGGCTGGATAAATGTTTCAGCATTCTTAAAATACATAAGGATGTAAAGAATCCACCCTTTAGGCACATTATATCAAATGAACGTACAGTAACAGAAAAAAAATCTCAAAATACATTGACTGCTGCCTTAATCCAGTGGTGCAGAACATGCCTTTCTACATCAGAGATTCTTCGGCGTTTTTGCATCTGTTGTTCCAGGCTAATCTAGACCTGGATAATTGTATCCTTGTAACGCTTGATATTGTGTCTTTATACACAAACACTCCACACACAGAAGGGAAAGATTTGGTTAAAATGTATCTGCAGACCGATGCTACCTTTCACCAGTCCAGAATAATGTATTTGACTGCATTGATTGACACTGTTATGTAATAATTTTTTAAAATTTTAATGGGAATCTCTATCAGCAAATTAAAGGCGTTGCTATGGGCTCGAAGATGGTCCCAGCATATGCAGATCCGGTGCTGGCTGCCTCGAAAGTTGAGACCCACATTCATTTGCCAGGGTTTGAGTTAACTCAGTTATACCACAGATATATTGATGGTATGCTTTTTGCATGAACTGGCACACTGTCTCAGTTGGACTCATTTATTCAGTCCATGAATGATAGCATTTTTTTTTTTAAGTTTGTGAGCTCTCGTTGTGGAAATAATGTATCTTTTTTTAGACACTGCTATTTCTATAGATACAGTTAACAGATGCCTTCTTTCTAATATATTTAAAAAGGACACGTACAGAAATACTCCAGAATGTAGCTAAAGAGGTCACTGATGCCAGATACCTCAGATTTAAGCCGATTTTGAAATTTGGTTTCACACCTAAACAGTCGGCTCTAGATGACACTTCTACAAACAGAACTTTGAGTTTTCCCATACCTATTAGCCGTGACATGCGGCTAATAAGAGACATTGTCAACAAAAATTGGAACATTGTTTCTAGTACTGATGAATTGTCTGCTATATTAGGAAGTCAACCATCACTATCAGATCTTTGGTTGAAAATAGAGATTCAGCTTTTTCCATAGATAGAGTTTGCAACATGAGCGAACCTAGAGGCATGTTCCCTTGTGGAAAATGTGTTTGTCCATATATGTTTGTTGGGGCAGCTACACTTTCAAACATGCTTTTCTGTGTCCTTTGCTTTACACTATGACTGCAACATAGTGTATGTGGCTGTGTGCGAGACTTGCCATTACTTTTACATTGGAAAGACTGGCCACAAACTTTCTGACCAGGTGAAACAGCACTGTGGTGCTATAAGAGCTAACGACTACAGGAATGCTTTAGCAGGACACGCTATGATTTGCCTTAATTTTTCGAAATTCCACTTTATGGTTTTGGAACAAGTGGAATTGTTTTTCGGAGATTATGCTACATTGTTGGAAGTTAAGGAGCTGAAATGGCAACTAAAGATGGGAGCGGCCTGTGCTCCAGAACGTAATGACAATTTAAATTTAAAGTGTGTCCTGCGCTGGCAGGACTAATTGCTTTTTTGTTCTGTTTTTATATTCTGCCTATTTAGTGAGAAAAAATGTTTGTTGTTTATTGCAAGTTGCAGTCTACAGCATACTGGTGATGCTGCATTACATTGGTACTGATGGGTACAGTTGGTGCACCTTGATATATATAATAAATGTGTGTGTTTGTATGTATATATACGTACATGGGTCTTCTTCAGATGATCAAAATTTCATAACATCGAATCACTGATCTATGAAGACCAGATGATTAAAGTTGTGAAATATCGAACATTGTGAATGGAGATTGCTGTACAGTGCGGAACGGGATATTTACCATTATCTTCACTGTAGTGCAATCTTGGAGTTAGTATATTTAAGTAGTAGGGGGTGTAGGAGGTGCGGGGGGGCTTGACTGCTGCAAAAATATGAAGCAAGAAGTTTTCAAATCTAACTGTTCAATATTTTACAACTTCAATCCTCTGTCTTCGATTGATCAGAGGTTTGATGATGTGAAATTTCGATCTTTTGAAGTAGACCCATATGTGTATATATGTATGCATGTATATGTATGTATCTGTATATAATTTTTCAAATTTGTTTAGATTTAATCTAAAAAGATTGCTCTTTTTTGTATTCATGTTCGTGTGTACATCCCAGGAAAGAGAAAACAATATTAGACAACGTCCTATATCAAACCTGTTTCTCTTGTACCACAACTTAATCTTCTTAAACGCTTCTTTCATATACTAAACATTATTGTATAAATTTAACCTTTTCTAAAAATCCATAAACTGGGCATTATTATTTTATCGTGCTCAGCAATTTTTGGTTGTCATGTCTTAAAATTTACATACAGAATCCTCTTCCTATCTACCTTGTCCAAAAACTTGTTAGTCCTTCCTAGCTTTTCGACAAAAACTTTGCAGCCTCAGTAGTCAAATGCCACAGAATTCACCTATGCCGAAACCTTCTTAAATTTACTTAATTTGCCTTTCACTGCATTGCTTACTATGGATACGTGGCAAGGTATTTCATTGTAACAGTCGAACATCACTTTTGTCATTCTCTCCTGAGGAAAATGTCCATTATTCACTTTCCATAATTAAATGTTATACAAATGTTCCTTTTACATATTCTTTCATTAACGTCTTTCCTGGAACCTCCTAAGTCTCCCAAAATACCTGATACCACTTGCACCAATCCTCTGAATAATGATTTAGCATCATACTTGTTCTTGTATTATAATGAAAATTTAAATATAAAAGCATAGTGGTGTTTAACAACCCTAGCCCTCTGCTTTCTTTCAGATTATACAGAACACCTTTCTTCATGGGATTCAAGCGAGACTCCTATGTCATGGAAGGGAAAAATAAAGATAACTGTCTTATTCCTGTTTAATTCATTTTCTGCAAAATCTGGAATTAGCCAAATAATCATTCTTTTGAAAAATTCAGTTTGCTTTCCAAAATTACTAATTTCCAGATACTATCTAGCATCTCTTTCCAATGTGTTAATACCACATCCTTTTTACCAGACTTCACCCTGTATTGTGCTGCTGGAAATATACCCCTCCAGTCTTAACACAGTCATGTATCCCTCTGTTCCTAGTGAACTTCAGCCCTACTGCACTTTTATATTCTCTGTCTTATATTTTTTCTGTCCATATGTTATTCCTAGTTAGCCTTTGTATGTGCAAACTGTTTAGTATTAATTTGGACAAAAAACATTCTCTGTCATGTCACACTGATTCTTTTGATACAATGCCATTTTTCTACATTACTACAGTCATCACAAATGGAAGTAATGTCCCACTCAACCTTTACATCCCTACTTAATTTCACCAAGTTAAGAAATCATCAGCTATATGCAGTTGCCCTTTTTATTAATGGTTGCATTTTTCCATAATTGTTCAAAATGTACTCTGTGAAGCACCCTTTTCAACATCTCCTGCAACCTTTTACCTTTCTTAATTTTGCTATACTATGCACCATTTATTTTATCATCTGAAACATGATTGCTTTTCTCCCTTTTATCCACGTACATTGTCTGGCAAAATTTTTTTCAAAATTAATGAACCTCAACTATACAATTTTTAATAAGTTATAATCACCTTTGGAACATTAATAGATGCCAGTTACTGAAATTCTTTTGTTCTGTTTCCAAATAAATTAACTATACCTGTCCATACTTTATCCATTTCAGTCCCATCTTTTAACCATTCATTTAAAATTTACGTAAAATATGTATTCATTTCTAACTAACTGTATTTCTTATAAAACTGATATCCTGTTCTGTTTTCTCATGGAGATTTATTCTGTCTTGAAGAAAGTTAAAGAATATAATAAGAATATTGTAAGAGACCTGGGAACACAGGTTGACCGCAACCTCTCTTTTGACCACCACATTGCCACTGTGGTCAGTAAGTCCTTCTGTGTGGCACATCTCATTACTAAGGGTTTTGCATCCAGGAAGAAAGAGGTCATTGTCTCCTTCTACTCTTCTCTCATTAGGCAATTATATTGAGTACAATGCCCCATTTGGCATGTACCTCAATAAACACCTGCAACAACTGGAGAAGCCACAAAAGTACCTCACAAAAAGCATCCTAGGCCTTAAACATTTGTCCTATATGGACAGACTAAAAAAAACTCAACTGTTCTCTGTCTCATATCGCCTACTTGGAGGCAATCTCTGCTTGACTTACAAAGCCATATCTGACCCCGCTCTCTTAGAAATGCTACATCTAAAGAAATCCCCAGTCCCTCTGCACCACACACTCCAGAGACCTCAACCTCAACCTCAGTACCACAATCAACAGAAAATGCTGGAGGGACAGGTTCATAATGCAGAGACTGCCCATGCTATGGAATAGACATGCATGTCAAGCAGAGGACCTCACTGGCCCTCTTCAAGAGGAATCTTGATGAGTGGATGGGAAATAGAAAATTCACCCCAGAGATCACTCCAGTGGCTTTACTGGACAGAGGCACTGGGAACTAAGGTCAGGTGGTACAATGCTAGGGTAATTGTATGGGCTAGGCTTGTAAAGGCTCCAGGGCCATTAGCCTAGTACACGCCTATGAACCTATAATAGTCTTCCATCAGATTTTTATTTTCCTAATTCCTGTAGTATTGTTTTAGTAATCATGCAGATAACTATGTTCTTAGAACTATTATAGCAATAACCCACTTCTGGGTGTGGGTAATGTGGGATTTACCCACGGTTGGCGTGGTTTGGTCCCGAGGGTGAAGCCCGAGGTACCAAACAAAGACAACCGAGAGTAAATCCCATTACCCACACCCAGAAGTGGGTTATTGCTATTATACTATGACATTATTTAAGAAAAGAAACAATTACTTTTCTTAAATAATGGCATTGTATAATGCCTCTTTGCTGCCCTTCCGCAGCTGTCTGGTATCCGCGGCAATTCTGATGTACTGCGATGCCTCGCAGTACATCAGAGCTGTGGCCAAAAGCAACGGAGAAAGCAAGATCTCTGTTGCTTTTTACTGTTTCGCTATGTTAAATGGGTTTAACATAGCGAGACAGCTTTAAAATGAGCAACGGAGTCCGTTGCTTATTTTAAAGCTGTCTCGCTATGTTAAACCCGTTTAACATAGCGAAACAGTAAAAAGCAACGAGATCTTGCTTTCTCCGTTGCTTTTTTTTTTAAACCTGTCTCGCTATGTTAAATGGGTTTAACATAGCGAGACAGCTTTAAAATAAGCAACGGAGATCTCTGTTGCTTATTTTAAAGCTGTCTCGCTATGTTAAACCCATTTAACAGATCTCCGTTGCTTATTTTAAAGCTGTCTCGCTATGTTAAACCCATTTAACATAGCGAGACAGGTTTAAAAAAAAAAAGCAACGGAGAAAGCAAGATCTCTGTTGCTTTTTACACACTGTGTCGCTATGTTAAAGGAGTTTAACATAGCGAGACCGCTTTAAAAAAAAAGCAACGGAGATCTCCGTTGCTTTTTTAAAACCTGTGTCGCTATGTTAAACTCTTTTAACATAGCTAGACAGTGTTTTTAAAAAAAGACTTATACTAATGGAAAAAGTCCGGGCGACCGGACCTTTTTCCATTAGTATAAGTCGATTTACAACATGCACGCTGGCCAATCAGCGTGCACGTTTTGGAATATTAATGGGGGGGGTCATGGTATAATGTCCATTTTATCCTAATAGCTGAAGAGAGTCGCAAACTAGCATCTTGTTTTACTTTGTCTTATCATTCTGCAACTCCTTCTCTATAATATTGTTTGTACTTTTTTCTTGAAAGCCATGTACTGTTCATCCCAGGACTTGGAAAAAGGTCTCATAATAATATGCACACTCCATAAGTGCTTCAAAATCTTGAGCATCTCAGGATACCTACTACACTCCCTTATTAACCTTTTCAGTTCTTTCCAATAGTTGGCATCATTTCATATTATTGTAATTAGGCCCACACTACAGAGTAATTTGAAATCTCTACTCTGTGTTCCCCCTTTTGTGTCTTTTAAAACAGGTGAGCAAAAAAAATTATTTCAGTCATAATATTCCTTTTCACATATGAAAATATTCTGTCTTCCCAATTTCAATTGCTGACATTGTATCATGTGTCTAATAGTTCTAAAGGTTTTAACATTCTTCCCTTCTATTTTTAAATTGCTTTTGCAGTCCACCATTTGCACAGTTAAAAGTATTCATTCCCACATACTGCATTATTTTGTTAAATAACTTAACATGCTGTGTCACAGAAGTAGGTACCTAAAACGGTATGATTAATCTTGAGGAAATATGCCGCTTATGGCCCGATTCCAAAAGACTGTCTCTCAGTAAAAGAGACTTACTCCAGTATATTACATCAGAGGAAGTCCCTTACAGTGAAACCAGCTTTTTGGAATCTGGCCTCTGGTGTAAGCTTGCTTTTTTAGATGGGCCTAAAACCAAAGTAACTCACTTAAACTGAGAGCAAGTCTTCCACAATCAGGACAGACTTAGAGTAGTCTAAGTGACTTACAGTAGTCCAAGTCACTTACACTGAGAGCAGCTCTTCTGGAATCTGGCCCTTAATGTCCATCATTAACGAACTCCCTACATTACCAGTGATAATGTCTAAGATTTCTGTCAAAGAATTCTTAATTAAAACTGCTATCCCTGAACGTTCATCAAACTTGTATGTCCTCTATATTTTTCCATACTGTCTTCCAAATCGTTCCTTGTTTTATGTCGCCGTTGTTGCTGTTCATTGTCTGCATCTTGCCACTAACCAGCTCTGATCACTTTTGATACTGTTCATATTTACTCCTGTAGTATTTAAATCAGGATTTTCTTTTCTTTTCTTATAATTAGTAACTACTTGCTCGTTGTTCCCCCATTTTGTTTCTTGTTGTCATTCGTTTTCCAGTGGATGTTTCTCCCTTATCATCCACTTGTACTGTTTCACTTCCTTCCATGTGGTCCTCTGTCTCAAGGTGTTCAATACTTCAGTATTACTGTTTTACAAAACAGGTTTTCTTTTTGTAAAAGTTAATGCCTATCATCATGTGCTCTCAGCAGGTACATCTTTTAGCTAAGTGTCAAGCCAAAAGTGTTCTTTAGTGTTACATTTTTGACAATACACTTTACACTGCTTACTTGGATGTCCCTTTTGACTGCATTGTGAGCATAATCTTTTCTGATGTTTATTAATTTAAATGTGTGAATCACCCCCCCCCCCCCACACACACACACACAAATAACATTTAGGCTGAACCCAATACTTTTACATTATCTCTCGCATATAAAATAATAACTTTCAGCAAATTTATTACTTTCCTTTGCTCAGTATTCAGGGACACTTGGGATCTTCCAGAAAACAAAGGTCTGTCATTAAACGGTTTTACTTCATAGCTATTCACAGTTCTTCTCAAAGTAACTTTAAGATGTTTAGCTTGCTTTTCAGCAGTTTTGAATTGAACCAGTAACTTTTTCTGCTTTGAAAGTTTTGTTACTGCCACAAAGCCATTCCATGGATACACTTTTTTTTTCCCCACTACGCCAAACATCTCTGTGCCAAATGTACAGTTTCAAAGGTAGCTTGAAAAAAGTTTCTATTCCCAAATGAATTGAGGCACAGACGACATGGGCTTTGAAAACCTAGCATCTGTATTATTTTGTTCCAAGTCGTATATCTGTCTATTACAGTACTTTTCTTAGAGACAATCCTGATGACAGGATTTTGCAGCAGCACTTGCTAGTTCTGCTGCCTGACACTTCCTTGTTGCTATTATAGCAGCAGCATAGGTGCTTATGGTCTGCCACCTGCTGTCGATTACTATGGTGGTGGTCTGTGCAACGACACTTTCTTCTGTTTAGCACAAACTTCATTCTGCATTGACATTGTCATATAGAACATCCGGCTGTATACCTGCTGTATCATCCAACGCAGATAATGTTTGGAAATATGCCTTGATTATTGCTTCACCCCGTTTCTTCATAGCATCTCCCCAGGAAAGTGCCTCTCCTTCTGGTGTCTCTCTCTTTTAGAATGCGCTGTAACAGAACTGTCTCTTCTAGCTGTCCATCCTACACCTTTGTAATGTGTGCTTGTTGCAGTTAATTCTTTGAGTTCTATTACTGCCACATGTAACAAATTTATCCAGCTGTATACTTGCATCTCCAATACAAATGTTTTTCTTACCCATCTTTGCTTCTCTTTTCATTAGCAGCAGCCTTAGAAAAAGAGGAAAGGAATTTCCCAGGTGCCCTACCCAAATTTCCCCTAATCAGTATGAATAAGCCTAGTGGTGCTAACCCAGTCAACAAGACATGCATAAATAAATAAATAATACAGTGGCTGTAGAGAGAAGAGCAGATTAGCGGGTAATAAGGTAGGTAGAATTACTAGTGAGAATGAATATTTGTTTGCGTGACTTGACCGTATCACATCCAGTTTTTAGTCCCCTCAGGTGTAGAGGGCTTGCAGATGCTGGTGTGGTACTTCTACTTGTATTCTCACTTTTGACAGTGTCATTGGGTATCCATAGTGCAGCAGTGTGTATAGGGAATGACATAATTGCTAGGATTTCAGTGCTGACATGTACTCGTGTTATTTTTGCCAGTGAATATGTACTTCTGCAGAGGTTGTGAAGGGGAAATTAAAATCATGTTCATGATACTAGAGTCTGGCACCTTGGCTGTCTAATGCAAAATCCTGTCATCACTGGTTAGCAGAGTCTGTGTGTGTCCCAGTAGTCTGAATAAACCCAGTATGATGTCATGATTTTCATTTAAAAATTAATGATAGTATGGAAAATTTAGATGGTGCAGAGAAGTCCACAAAAACTGATGACAAGGTCACTGTGCTGACTGAAGCCAGGTAGAAGGGAAGTGTGTGTGTGTGTGTGTTTTCTTTATATATGTAGGTATATGTTGCCATTGATTTTGTCGAGTTGTAAATCATCACATTATTACAAAAAAAAAAAAAATATTGTTGAAATCTGACTTGGCAAACTCAACTGGTAAATGACCTACAAAGGGAAAGTTGGACTTGGCCCCACCTTGTGCAGGACTCATTGTAATGCTTTAAAAGGGGTTCTACTGAGTCGGGTTTTGCTAATATTTTTACAGTGACTTGGGAGTCAATCATTTACAGCTTAAAATACATAAATCTAATCGTGTGTGTGTGTGTGTGTGTGTGTGTGTGTGTGTGTGTGTGTGTGTGTGTGTGTGCGTGTCTGCACGCGCTAATGAGCACATGCACCAATACATACGAATGTAAATTACATTTTTTATAACTGGGTTAATGGATTGAACTTTTTTCAGCCACAACTTCAGTTACAAAAAAAATGCAAAATAAAAACACTCAAAATATGAGTAGTCAGAGAGAGCATCACAGAATGTTAAAATTAATGAGTAAAATCTGCTATGAGCGTTAAATATTATACATGTTTGGTAGTAAAAGATTATAATAATGAATGTGGTTGATAAAGTTCACAATTGCTTCAGTTAGAGAATAAAGCATGCGCCGTGTGTTTTATTAACAGTGCTGTGACAGACCAGCTGAGCATAGTTTAGGAGAAGAATGAGAATGAATGTTAAGGCCTTGCAGGGCGAGGTGTGTGTGTGTGATTTTTTTTTTTTTTTTTTTTTTTTAATCCTGCCTCGTGACCAATCTGGCTCCCCTCCATTAACCTTCTTAATGCAGTCCATTCCTCACTGCAGAAGATGAGAAATTTACACTTCGTTCATGAAAACTAAGCTGCAGAGACCGAGCTGGCACCCATCCAAGTTCAAGTTCTTTTTTTTTTTTTTTTTTCCTCTCACTCAAGTGCATAACTCCCATTCTGCATGTCTAGGGGACCACTACAGGGTTTGATGTGCATTGGGCATCAGTGGGGTTATAGTCCTCATTTTATGCACGCTAATGATCCCTCAAAACTGCTTTGCTCCCTTGAGACCACTGCTCCTGTGGGATCCCCAGTCTTCACCAGGGATTTTGCAGTTAGAAGGAATGTCACAGGTGTATAGCCTACACCATTCCCCCCAAAATATGTCAGCTGGTGTAGCTATGTCATTCTGCCAGATCTGATAGGTGCCCAAGCTGTTTGAACTCTGCTTACCTGAACTGTAGCCAAGATATCCCTCTGTGCTAGTTTGTTGAGTTATTGGAAGAGACTTAAGACAATTGCTAAAATTGCAGACTGAGTCATACAGTTTAGTGGGTTGTTGGTGTATAATATCAAGCTGTTGGCTTCAGTCATGTCTCTGATTCTCTCTGGATAAGTGCTGTCAGTTACTGGCAGTGCAGTTTGCAGCTGTCTAAGAGAGCATCACTTCGTAGGTGTCTAGAGTTTAGTTGCTTCATTGGAGAGCTTCTAAGTTAGGTATTTAAGGAAGATTGCTAAGCAGAAAATTCAGGAAATCTCCAAAATACACACAAAGCACAGAGCTTGAGTTGAATCCCTGGGTAATACTTATAACAAAACAGGCATGAGCAAATTGGAAAGAGTACAGAGGAAGTATACCAAGGGCCTCCATGGATTTGAAAATTTAAGTTCTTATGAAAGACTGCAATATCTGAACTTATACAGTGCCTTATATAGATATTAAGAGCAGACTTTATTCAGATATATGGAGCATTTAGCGACAACTATATTTGGGAATGTTTTTGGGGTTACCAAAAAGTAATAGAAATTCATCAGACAACCTATGTAGAAGATTCTGTATGAATGAGAGGTGTACTTATTGGTTCTCTGAGATCAGCTGATTCATGGAACAGGCTACCAAATTACATTCATTATGGGAATATCTAAACTACAGCCTCCTTTAATGTAAAGTGTCCAGGTTGTTTTTAAAATAACTGTTTTCTTATGTTGGCAGGCTAGAAGGGCTTTTATTGCCCGTGCCTGAAACATTTTGTATGTATGTATACATGTACTGTGAATTTATAGCAAGAGTTCAAAATGCACGAATATGTGTGGGCAGAAATATCATCAGTATTGATTTATCCAGAATAAGTAGATTATACTTTGTGTTCTAAGCATATTTTCATCAAATGTTGTTCAGTTACAAGTAAGAAACCAAAAAGGCTAAAACTCATTACCACAGTAGAATTTGTTTCCTTAGTAAGAGGCAAGCTGCTGCACACCCAACTACTTGCATACGGCAACTCTAAGGTTTTATTTCATCCCAGAGTTAGTGATGCACCCCCACTCTTAAGGGAGAAAGCCAGTCTTCCATTTGCGAAAGCTCACTTTTATTGCAGTTCATACAACTAGTGAATGCAGATTTCAGTCTGTGAACTGTCAGGTATTGTGACCGTCTCTAATGCAGGTGGTCTGGGTTGTAACCTTCGTAGGATAGTTTTTGTTAGAGTCATGGAAATATTGTACTTTGACACCAGCATAGTAGGAGAAAAAATGATGTCTTTAAAGGGACAAGAGAAAGTGAACGGAGAGTTATAATCAGAATAAGTTTATTGCCTAATGTTACATTAATTTAATTCAGTGCAGTAGTATTGGTTAAAAGTGTTTAACTAGAAACATGAGAAAATATAAAGCGGCTGAAAAATAAGATAGCACTGCACTGCATTCAAATGTCCTTAATGGTTTGAGTGGTGGGCAATGCACATTTTCTGTCTTAATCCAGGTTTTACATTCCTACATATTTGTGACATTGATGCTTGGTTAGTTTAGGCAGTGAACTGTGCATCCTATTCCATGTGGAAATTCTGTTGCTTTTCTGCTAATTTATGAACTGAGGCTGGAGTTCGTCATGTTAGCTGTAGAACCAAGATGCCTTCAATGTCTCTGAAAAAACACACAATTTTCCTAAATATTCTAGATTAACTCCCCATAAATAGGAATGTTGTTGGCCTAGGTAGATTTTAACTACCCAGTAATTAAATGGGAGACTTGTACCACCTGTGTAGGATGCACAAAAATTCTTAGATTTTATAAACAAAGCCTTTTTGGACCAGACTGTTAAAGAACTTACTAAAGAACAGAATATACTCGACCTGGACCTGGTCAGAAACAAATATCACAGAATTCAAGGACTGCAAATGTACAAATATCCTACAGTTCTGTAATGAAGTCTCTAAATTAGAGTTCAGCAGCTTAGACCATAATGTTGATATTGCACATAATTGTGCAGAAAAGTTCTGCTGATACCTGGACAAATGTATTTAATTCCAACTAGATCCAAGCAATTGTCAAGGTCTAAACAAACCTGCTTGGTGGTCCTCAAACATTAATAAACTAACCAATAAAAGAAAGAAACAAATGATCCCCAAATTAAGGATAACATCTAACAGCAAGGTAAGCAGTTAAAAAGGACATAAGAAAATCAAAGAGATCTCATGTCATCAGACTGACTATAGAAATCAAAAATAACAAATCCTCCATTTGGTTATGTCAGAAAAAATGTTATTCCAAGTGTATTTGTAATGGCACTAACTACTTCAATTCTGTGGATATTGCCAACATAATGGTAAATAGGTTTACCGCCAAGTTCATTCTAGGGGCATCTATTCCAGTCTGACTTATTCTTGAAGGAGTCAAGCTACTAACCATCACAAAAGAGTATGTAATTGAAGGTATTTCACAAAACGAAGAATACCTCATCCATGGGTCCTGACAACATACCCACTTGCCTAATTATGGCACTGAGGAAGCAAACATTGTAAGACCCACTCCTGAACCTCTTCAATCTGAGCCTAACAAATGGTTTTGCCTTATGATAGCGGTGCGCAACTGTTGTGATGCCACTTTACAAGGGTAGTCCCACCACAGATGCCGGGAATTACAGACCCATCAGACTAATAAGTCTTTTATGCAAAACCATGGAACTTTATGGTACGTTTGGACCCAGTTAACTATAATGTCAAAAGTCTTACCAGACTTGACCATCAGCAGTTTGGCTTTGTCAGAGGTAGAACCTGTCTAATGAATCTTGTGAACTTCTTTGAGAAGGTTACTCAGACTGTATGTAGATTGTGGACAAGTTGTCCACACAGCGTACATTGACCTTTCCAAGGCATTTAGTAGCATACCACATGTAATTATAATAAGCAAATTTGAAGGAGCTCCAAATTGACCTGATAGCCAACTGGCTTAGAGACTGAACTTGCACAGTAAGAGTTGTGGGATGCAGCCTCTAAGAATGGCAAGGTGACCAGTACAGTTCTGCAGGGATCTGTGCTGGGATGTCTGCTATTCAGCATCTATTTGTCAGATCTCCACTTATTAAACTAGGATGTTTGGGTAACATATTTTGCAGACAATTGTAAGCCGAGAGTCATTTTCAAGTCTCCCTCTGGCATACATGCACTCTTTCAGGTGGTTACACTTGTCAGTAGCTGGCGTACTAAAAATGGTCTCCAGCACAATGCCAAAAAGTACAGCATTGCAACGTTTGGTAAGCACCCCCTATCCTCAGCTTTTAGTATAGATAACACACCACTTCAAAATTAAATGGTCATGAGAGACCTGGGCACTTGAGTGTACAGATTCTTTGTTTTTGACCATTGCATTGCAAATGTGGCTATGAAATTTTACCTTGCACAGCTGTTGTAAAAAAAGGTATTTCTTCCAGATCACAAGTTGTCCTCACATTTTTGTACTCTGCATTGATAAGACCCATCATTGAGTAAAATACCCCATTTTGGATGTACCTTTGTAAGCATATTAAGCAATTGGAAATACCTCAGAGGTTTGTAACCAAAAAGATCAGGGACCTAACTACAAAGAAAGACTGGGGGCTTTATCCCTTTACTCAGTTTCATATAGACTCCTTAGTGGTGACTTGCATCTTGATAAAATAGATCCAGTAGTCCAAGAACTCTCCTACTACAATAAATCAAACAGTCCAGCTAACACTAGGGCCAGAGATCTAAATCTACTCCAACAAGTAAACATGACAAAAAAGACGGGCAGGTTTGTCATGTAGCATCTTAGCCCTTCTCTGGAACAAACTTGCTGTCCAAGTTAAGCCGTGTTACAGACTGCCTTTTAAAAAGGAGCTGGACAACTGGATGGGTGTTCATAAATTCACTGCTGGTATGATTGGCCTGGCAGTCCTTAAAAAAAAGAGAGGCAAAGCCAAAATGTGGGTACTGGCAAGTTGGAAATGGCCTTGTGGCTGACTCGCCTTGTGATTCCAGTGATCCTGTGATAAGACAGGCAGGTACTTAGCCCAGTTTTCCCAGCCTAATTCCCCTCCACTTTACCCACAATCCTCTGGTCCAGAAGGCATAACATGGCTGAGGAGATCAGGAGCTTGTGTCAAGTTGCTGAAGAGAATGGCACCAGGCCATCTTCATTTTTTTTTTCTAAAAATTATTTTAAACACTTTTCATACTTTCTTTTCAAAGTGAGCGTGTAAAGCTATACATTGTTTGTGTCTGTGCATGTGTATGTACAGTGATCAATTAAGTTTGTGCCTTTTTTTTCTTTTGAAGTCTGAATTATTTGTTGGGACGACTTGTTCTTTTGGCTTTTTCTCGATTAGGGGTCACAACAGCAGATCACGTGTCCGCTCATGATTGGCAGTGGAGTTTTTACGGTGTCGAGTTGCCAGCCTGGCGCCCAACCTTCCGTGGAAGGAGCACACACATTGTCTAGGGCCAGTTTAGAGTATCCAATGCACCTACAGCATGTTTTTGGGATGTGGGAGGAAACCGGAGCACCCGGAGGAAACCCACGCGACCACAGGGAGGACATGCAGACTCCGCACAGAAGGCACCCCAGCCGAGGATCGAGCCGGAGAACCTCTGCTACTTTATTTCCTCTATCCCAATGCCAGTTTTTCTATCTCTGCTAGTTTATTCTACAGAATGCTTTTTCAACTATTTGGCTAGCAGTCATGATATTATTATAAATTGTAGTTGCACTTTTGTTGCCTTTATTGAATAGGTTGATTTGGCCTTTATTAGAGTGAGACTACTTTGGGTGGCACTTCCATCTGTATGTCATTAATAACTGCTTTTTGTTTGCATCTTGTGACTATTACGTTGGCAGCTAGTCATTGTGGAAAAGAAACTCAAAATTGTCAAAGGAATTAAAAAAAAACGCTATTGTATTGCAAATGTTCCACCCCAGGGGTACCACTGAAAATGTGTAAAGTGCCTGGGGAAAGACCGTTTCTCAGAACGGTGTTCCTTCTTTGTTTCCTTTTAAGTTTTCCACACCCCTGTTAGCAGGAGGAATGACCTAGAGAAAATAAAAGCTGCTGCACCTTTCCAACCAGTTCAAGATATACTTTCTCTTGCCTTTTTTTCTATTCTGCCTCCAAAAAGCCAGGGTTCAACGGGTTCAGAACAACCTGTTCCCTTTAAGGTGTGTAAGATTTTTTTAATCCCCATCCCCCAGGGACTTACTGTGTCTAAGGAAACATTGACTGACCTAGCTCTAACAGTATTGCTTATCTGACCGTGAAGTTAGAACCCCTTGGCTGTACTTTGGCGAGGTCCATCAGGTCCAAACATTCTGCATCTGGTGATTTGGATTATTCTGAAATGTGACAAGTCTTCCTAATAATGCAGTACACACAGTCTTTTGTGTTCTCCCTGCTAACATTGGGTTGAGTTGAGCACCATCTCTGTTAAATTCTGCTACCCCATCCTTTCCATTTCCTTGCTAGGTTCTGGTCAGGTACCAGCCTCAATTTAACTGATGATCAACTCCTCATTGCTGGATTTGGCAGAGATTTTGAGTGTGGAAGTGCTGCCATTAACCGTATCAGTCCTGAAGCCAACACAGCTGTTTGATGTTGCAAGTTCCTTTGACGTTGAAACTAGGGGCTGATGACGTTTCCAACTTCTTCAGAGCCTGCTATCCCATCACAGGGCTTTGTCTTCAGGACCTCTGTGACAGTAACCTCGACATTCACCTCTGTGTCTGAGACATTTGATCTTCAGGGTCGGTGCTCTCTTATCCTTTCATCACTTAAGGTCTGCCAATTCCATTAGACTCACAGTTGGTGCTGTCATTGATCAGCCTTCTCTTTATATGGGTCATGTGTACCAGCACTGACTGCCAGCAGTCACTGTACCTGGGGGTGGGACGCTGACTCCTGTAGTTATAAGTTTATTGCTGTTGAAAGCGGCTTCCTTTGTTTCAGAGTCTTCCTTACCAGTAGTTTTGAAGAAAGCCAAGTTTAAAAGGAAGCACTTGGATTCTTCTCCTACCATAAACTTGAATGAGGAGCCATCTCCACTGTTGTCCCCAGATGACCCCAAAGTTATGAAAATCCTTGAAGTAATTAGGGCAGAATTAGTATGCATGTATGTATTTATTTATGTTTGACATTTGTTTATCGGGGTGGTCTGCCTGGGTCTACAGAGCCTATTTTCAGCGGAGGCCCGGGGAGAAAAGCTCCGCATACAGTGCAATACAAATACATTATAGTCCAAAAACAATACAAGTGATATGAGGAATACTATACAAAAATAAGCTGATAGAACGTAAACTAGGTTACAAGATATATCTCTCTAGAACTGTCCAGATGTGTAGTACATCATTACAGACAGTTTTAGTCATTCTAACAAAGTATACATAGCCTATGAGTAGATGAAGTGTACAGTAGTAGTATGTAGGTAGTACAGTATATGACATGGTTATTAAAGTTCATGAAAAAATAAAATGTTGGTGTCAGGGAAAATAATAGAGGAATTAGTGATGCAGAAAGACAGTGAGAGAGTTGAGAAGAATAAAGGCATTCTAGACTGAGCAGTAGCCTAAGGATATGGTATAAACACAGAGAAGGAGTTACGAGAAACATTAGGATCTTGTAGATTGTGAAGGAGTGAGGTGCAACAGAAGAAGAAAATGAAGCTAGCGTGGAAGAAGAGGAAGAGCTGAGCATTAGGCCAGATTTATACAGGAGCAGAGACATGTATTTTTGAGATGATTTTTTTAAAGCGGGTTAGGGTAGATATAAACATGGTCTCAAGATGTAGTGAATTCCATAGTTTAGAGATAAAATATGAATACAGAGTGTGACCTTTTTTTGTGGGTTTTGAGATTGCTAAGAGATGTTTGTCTTCTGCTCGTAGGGATCTATTTGGTGTATAATGAGTGACTAAGCTAGCACAGGGCAGGCAGTAGGCTTGGAAATAAGGTTGTGCAAAGTGGATAGCTGAATAAAAGCAAGTTGGTTGGGAAGTTCAAGCCAGTTTAGTTCTAGTAGCAGTTTACAGTGATGTCTGTAATATTTAGTTTGTGAGAAACTTGCCTGTTTTATTGTAGCTCTGTTCCATCTTGCTTAATGTAGAAGTTTGTAAATTAGTGAGGATAGGGGTACTGTAAAGAAGGGAGGGAAGTAAAAAGGGTTTTGCTAGGGGAAACGTTGGTTGCTGTAATTTAAGAAATGTCTGTTTTTGTACAAGAGTCCCAGTTTTTAATGAGTTTTCTTTATATTTTGCTGTATATGGTGGTCAAAGGAAAGTTTGTCAATGATTACTCCCAGAAGTTTGGTTTCCTACACTATTTCTATAACAGTGTTGTCAGACGCAAAGATGTTGAAATGATGAATGACAGGGGAGGTGTTTTTAGGGTGGAGTGGAAGAGTACTAATTTAGTCGTCTTTGGATTAAGAAAGAGTTTGGCATTATTTAGCCAGGATTCGACTGCAGTAAAGAACTGTTGAGTTTTTGAAAGCAGTTCTGGTAGTGATTGAGCTGTACAGACTATGGTGGAATCATCAGCGTATTGAATGAGTGTTCCAGAGTGGGAGAAAGTGTGAAGGTTGTCAGTGAAAATGTTGAAGAGTAGGGGTCTGAAGATGGAGCCTTGAGGAACTCCAGAGGGTTGTGAGAAAGGGTGAGAGTTTGTTGGACCATTTCTCTGCTTGTTTATGATCTTGAGGTAGCTCTGAAACCATTTTACTGTGTTATATGTGAAGCCTAAGTTAGACAGTGTGTTCAATAGCAGGGGGTGAGAGACCACATCAAAGGCCTTGGAGAGGTCAAGGAATACTGAGACTGTATAGCGTCCTACATCTCTGGCCTTGTTCATGGTGTCTGTAAAGGATAATAGGACTGCAGCTGTGCTGTGGCTGGGTCGTAAACCATGCTGGGTTTGGGTTAAAAGATTGTTTTGCAATAGGTATTGCATTATCTGCTGAGGATTTCTCTCTCGAATTTTGGATATGGGTGACAAGATGGATATATAGAATGGAAATTAGTTAATTCAGTAGAGTTGCCTCCTTTGTGGATGGGGGTGATGTGAGATTGTTTCCATGTGGTTGGTACTTCTGATTCAGATAAAGACCTATTTATAAGGGTACTGATTGGGTTATTGATTGAGTTGGCAGCCAGTTTGCGGTAGTGTGGTGGAAGATTATCAGCCAAGATGGCGCAGGGTTTTAGTTTTTGTAGCAGCTTGTTTATTGTGTTTCTGGGTAAGGGCTGAAATGAGAATGGGATTTGTATGACATTTTGTTGAGTATGGGGGTTATTAATAATAGGGTTAGAGGTAGTAGATGGTGTATAGGATTGGTGCCTAAATAGGTTGAAGTGTGGGGGGGTCCACTGTTACGGGTATTAGTAGGCCTGCTCTTGATTTTATGAAGTGATTCTTATAGTTTTTGGCTATTTGTGGTGGAGGGGTATCAGGTGATGGGGTGTGATCTCTTTGTCCCTGGGTTAAGTAGATTAGATCTGATAGGATGACCCAGGATATTCTCTCTAAATCTGAGATTATATTGGAGGAGGTCTTAGTCACCCAAGTCATCATCTGGGGTGGCCCTCCGCTCAGCAGGATGGTACAGTTGGTGGTAATCAACATGGAAGAACTCCAGTGTAGTAGACCCCATACCAGGAGACCAGGTAGGATACTCCAGACCAGTAATGGTTGAAATGCTCTAGCGTGTACCCCCGAGTTTAACACTATAGGATTGCTTTTAAGAAGGTTCCCACTCTGTAGATCTAAGTATCTATCTTATGCCTTATGAATCATGAGGTATGTACCATCTAGGAAAGTATTTTTTTCCCTTCTTCACCTTCACTTTGAGAGCACTAAACTGTGCACTAAAGTTTTATAGAGACTTATTGAAAAGTGTATACAAAATTGTATAAGCGCTGCCATATGGGCAGAAAAAGGAAAAGCAGTCATCCCAATTTTCAACCCTAATATTCTAATTCCATATGCAAGACTGCATATGAGAAACGACAATGGTATCTAAAAAGCCTATGGTGTCAACGTTCTCAGGATCTAGAAGCAATGATTCCTATCATTCCTTGTCTACGCCTAGAGTTCCTTTGGTGGGCAGAGGCCTGCCACCAAAACAAGGGAATACCATTCACCCTACCCCCTGCAGCCCAAATCCTAACAACAGATGCATCAGATTATGCATGGGGGGTGCACCTGGCAGGGAAGTGCATTCAGGGCAAATGGAACCCAGTTCAAATGCACCTTCACATCAATCATAAAGAAATGCTAGCTGTACAGAATGCTGTGACAGCCTTCAAGGACCACATTCTTTCAGGACAATTAATGGTAAAGACGGACAACACCACTGTTATGTGGTACATAAACAAGCAGGGGGGGTACACATTCTTACCCCCTCTGCAGACTAGCCATGGCATTGTGGAACACAGCCTTGAGCTACCAAGTACATCTACAAGCTCAGTTCCTGCCAGGAAAACTAAATACACTGGCAGATGGACTAAGCAGAACCCTCATGGACCCACACGAGTGGAAACTGGAACCAAGGATTGTCAACATGTTGACAAGCAAATGGGGGACCCCAGATATAGACCTTTTTGCCCCCCCCCCCCCCCAGAACTATCAATTGGAAAAATTTTGTGCAAGGACTCCAGTATTTCACACTGAGCTAATCGAAGGAAGGACATTGAGGAAATTTATAATATATAACATTAAGTATCCTGTTTTTTGTTTATTTTGTTCTTTATTTCTTTGTTATTTATAGCACTTTGTGTACTGTGTATTTTTGTAGCTAGTTTCACTGTGTGTGAGGTATTAACTGGAAATTGTCCACTTTTATTAAGCATCTGTTGGGTTGTTTGTTTCTGATAACTTGTTGCAGTTAAACTCTTTTTTCTAGAGGCTCCTTTAGCTGTTTAAAACTTTCATTTAAAGGCTCACTGCTGCTTTTCAGCTGTGAGAAACATTTCTGCAGTTTGTTCTAAGTAGTGGGGACATTTGTAGCATTTCCATATTCAGGCTTGTATTTGGGCCTAGTGTTTGTGGAGGCTGTGTGTCTGAGCACATATTCAAGGACATCTTGGTTTAGCCAAAGCCATCAGGCATTTCACTGAGAGAGAGAATTGTTTGAGTTCATTGGCTGACTGAGGTCACCTGGACTACAGCTTAGACTAAGCACCTCATTGGTTATTTTGAGATTTCTTTCTTAAAAGCTGTCTCAGGTTTCAACCTTCTGTTACCTAAGAAGTTCAGTTGTGAAAAAATTTTTTTTTATCTGCTTTTACTGTATTTGTGTTTCTTCCTACTTTATTTTGCTTTTGCGTCATCTTAAAAGTACTCAATTGTATTTATTATTGCTTGGTGTAACTCATTCTAAGCCTTTTAGTTTAAGCACTTGGGCTTCAGACCAGTTGTTTTACATTAAGAAGGTTTGTGGTCTGCACTGTAGTGGCAGAACAGGTAGCTTACATCCTTCTGAGTTGGGAACTGCTGAGTGAGGGCTCAGTGTCTGTTATTCTAAAAGTGTATTAATTCTGGTTTAAGCACTTGGGCTTCAGGCCAGTTATTTTACGTTAAGAGGGTTTGTGGTCTGCACTCTTGTGGGAGGAGAGGCTGGACTCTGCCCTTCTGAGCTGGGAATTTCTGGTTAATGGTTTATAGTGCCTGCATGTTTGAACTGCTTCTTACTGAAATTGGTACACCTTGTTTGCTGTAGCATAGACTAGATCCAGGCCTGCTGAATCTAGCTTTGTTTGTATAACTTGAGCACTAATCCAGGCATTCTTTAAAGTATTCAATTGTATTTATTACTGCTTGGTAGTAACTTGATTAAAGTGTAGCTATCATTCTAAGTCTTTTGGATTAAGCACTTGGGCTTCAGACCAGTTATTTTACATTAGGAAGGTTTGTGGCCTGCACTGTGGTGGCAGGACAGGTAGCTTACATCCTTCTAAGTTGGGAACTGCTGATTGAGGGCTCAGTTTCTGTTATTCTAAAAGTGTATTAGTTCTGGTTTAAGCACTTGGGCTTCAGGCCAGTTATTTTACATTAAGAAGGTTCCTGGTCTGCACTCTTGTGGGAGGAGAGGCTGGACTCTGCCCTTCTGAGCTGGGAATTTCTGGTTAAAGGCTTATAGTGCCTGCATATTTGAACTGTTTCTTACTGAAATTGGTACACCTTGTTTGCTGTAGCATAGACTAGATCCAGGCCTGCTGAATATAGCTTTGTTTGTATGCTTGTTGTTTGTTTGCTTGTTATTTCCCTGAAACGCTAATTCCACCTAAAACGCAGCTTTTCAGCACTTCTGTGGATCCCTAGTGATATCTGCATTGCTTACTGTACTTGTATCCTTGTTTCACTTGAAAGAAAGTTACTGTTTGTCGTTTTTGCCTTTAAGTTACCTGTAACACATTGCATTTAAGTTACCTGGCACTTGCTCACTAAAGCAATTATATAAGTCAGCACTAAAAAATTAAAAACACTACTCCCTCACAAACTCCCCTTGAGTACCTTGTTCCCCATTGGCCCTTTTTTCAATTATAAAGGAATTCCCAATACTATTCTAGCATGTCCAAAGGTCAGTTGTCAATCTCCTCTCTGGTCCAGCTGGTGAATCTGGGAATCTTGAGGCAATGTTACAACTGCCTCATGTACACAGACAACCCTCTCCTCCTCCCAACAAATTCCAACATATGTGAGCGATGCAACCATATAGCCAAACTGGAGGCTAAGCTCTCTCAACTCAGTACTGGGGTAACCAGTCAGGAGGAGAAGGAAACCACACTCACTACAATTCCAGTCTCACATAGACCTACCACGACAGCAAACCAAACACATAAACACACAAAAACATACTCGGAGGCTCTAAATAAAAATCTGCCTAAGCAGCAGAGACCTCCAAAGCAGACACCCAAGCAACCGCTACCCCAAAACAAAACACGTGCAACACATAGCTCACAAAGCCAGTGTGCCGAACAGTCACAGCCCTTAAGGCTAAACAACACACCTGATACACTTGTAATAGGTGGCTCTATTGTCAGGCACACTGACATCCCGCTCACCAGGCTGAACAAGGAGAAGGTCACGGTGAGCTGCCTGTCTGGCGCTAGGATCCGCCACATAACACAAGCACTCAGGTCATCCTGCTCACCAGGCTGAACAAGGAGAAGGTCACGGTGAGCTGCCTGTCGGGCGCTAGGATCTGCCACATAACACAAGCACTCAGGTCACTCCAAGGCAAGTACAAATATGACTCCGTCATTGTTCATGCTGGTGTGAATGACCTGAGACGTACCTCCGTGTACTACATGAAAAGAGACATAGAGGAGCTCTCTGAGCATGTAGCCCAGGCCGGAATGACCCTGACCTCGAGTAGCATCTTACCCTCACCAAGAATGATGGCACAATATGAAGACAAGATGATCAATTTCAACAATTGGCTTAAGTATTGGTGTCATTCAAAGGGGATCCAGTGCCTGTCAGCCTGGGATAACATGCTCGACAAGCCACAATGCTTCGCTAGGGACAGCTTGCACCTGTCACCCCTGGGCTTTTGGATATTGGCAAAGGCTCTTGCTACCCCTATAGTGCCTTTTTAGGCAAGGCTCAAAAGACAAACCCACCTCCATAGGTATCACTAAGAGTAATGCTCCTCAATGCCAGAAGTCTAAACCTCAAGATGCACGCACTCGAAACTCTCCTTAGCATGGAGAACATTGATATCTGTGCAGTAACAGAAACCTGGTTCAAGGCTCCCGAGAGCACCCCAGCACTACCAGGTTGTACCTTATACCATGCTTTTTGGCCCCAAAACTTGGACTGAACCACAAAAGGAGGGGGAGTATCAATATTCATCAAAGATACCCACACCTCCAGGTTGGTGGCACAGCCCGAAGCATCAGAGACTATCCATGTGCAACTAACAGTGGGTAAAACTGCCTTCCAGTTTATAGCCGGCTTCAGGCCACCCTCCCAAACCCAGGAACCCCAATCGGCCTTCCTGAGAACACTGGAAAATATGAAGGTCTCTCCAAACACCATTATATTGGGCGACTTCAACTACCCAAACATAGACTGGGAGCATTACTCTAGCTCCAACACCCTAGCCCAAAGGTTCCTAGAATTTATAAACTCAAATGCTATGGAGCAACTTGTTACCACTCCCACAAGAGGGGAAAACATACTGGACCTGATCATCACCAACATGGGGACTCTATGCTCCAGACCAGACGTGTATCCCTCAGTGGACATCCCGACCCCCACCCCCTGCCCAGAAAACCACAGTGAAAAACTTCTCTAAAGCAAATTTCACACTCCTCAAAACTGAGGTGGAATTCTTCAAAGCCCCCGGGCCTGTGGAAAATACGGCCCAGACCGCAGAATCCTTTATAAACGCATTATATGAACACCTTCAGGAATGCATGGATCATGCAATCCCAAATAAAACCAAGACCCAATCCTCCAAAGGCAGACGTCCTGTCTGGTGGACCCCAGCCATAAACAAACTATACAATAGAAGGAGGAAGCTACTACATGATAGAGCAAAATCCCCAAAAGGGAAGGCATCTCTGATCAGTATTAGCAAAAAACTATGGGCACTCATAAAATCGTCTAAGGCCAGCTTCGAGAGAAAAATTGCACAGGACACTAAGGATAATCACAAGGCTTTCTTTAGTTATGTTAGGAACCTGGGTGGGAATTCCCAGATATGCTCAGAATTAGTCCAAAATGACAAAAAATACACCGAACCCACAGACATTGCCAACATCCTAGCTGACAGATTCAGCGCAAACTTCTCTCCCCCCCACCACCAAAAGGGCAAATATCTATCCCAGCAGAGTGCTGCCCCCCCTGACATCTCAGATGCTCAGGTAAGAGCCGCCCTCTCCAAAGCAAAAACACAGCATCAATGGGACCAGACGGTGTCCTGGGCTGCGTCCTACATGAACTCCAAGAAGAGCTAAACCCAAACATAAAACTACTGTTCAATCTCAGCCTTACTACAGGATATGTACCCAAAGAGTGGCGTACAGTAACATTGGTCCCTCTCCATAAAGGTGGTGCCTCAACGGATCCTAGAAACTATCTCCCCATAAGCCTGACTAGCTTGGTCTGCAAAGCTATGGAAAGGATCATCATGGACCTCATAAATAAAGATATTGGGGACCTACAGACACTGGATCCTACCCAATTCGGCTTTAAGGGCAAATCCTGCCTCTTAAACCTGGTTGATTTCTTTGAAACAGTCACCAAGGCCATTGACGAGGGGAAGGTGGTCCACACAGCCTACCTGGACCTCGCAAAAGCCTTCGATACAATACCCCAGTTGGGCATTATAGATAAGCTCACCAGCTTAAATATAAACCCCCTATTTCACTAGATGGGTTGCAAACTGGCTCAAGGACAGAACCCACATGGTTAGAATTGCTGGAGCCATGTCAGACTCCAAACCAGTTACAAGTGGCGTCCCACAAGGCTCAGTCCTGGGACCTCTCTTGTTCGGTATATATTTCTCTGAGGTACAGGCCAACACGGAAGGACTGTGGCTGACCAAGTTCGCAGATGACTGCAAACTGGGTGCCATAATCGAGACTCCAGCCGACACAAGCATCCTCCAAAAGGGCCTCATAGAAACAGACAACTGGTGCCAGAGCCATGGCCTCAAGCTAAACGCCAAAAAGTGTATAGTCATCCCCTTTGGCAAAAACAAAGTGCCCACAAATTACCACATAGGTGGTAATCCATTAAGTACAGAAGAAGTAATTAGGGACCTGGGGACCCAAGTTGCTAGCAATCTCTCATTTGACAACCACGTGGCCAAAGTGGTTAGAAAAACATTTTATATAGCCCACCTAATCATGAAGGGATTCGCATCTAGATCAGGGGAGGTCATCGTGCCTCTTTACTCCTCCCTCATCAGGCCCATAATTGAGTACAATGCCCCTTTTGGGATGTACCTTACCAAACACCTGCAGCAACTGGAACGACCCCAAAAGTACCTCACCAAGAGGATCAAAGGGCTCAAACAGATGCCATATGCCGCCCGGTTAAAGAAACTCCAGCTCTACTCAGTGGCATACAGCCTGCTCAGAGGCGATCTGTGCCTGACGTATAAAGCCATGTCCAACCCGGAATTAATGGACATGCTGCACCTCAGAAAATCCAAATCCCATCGAGCTACGCGCTCAAGAGACTTGAACCTCAGCACTGAAATAAATAGGACATGCTGGAGGGACAGATTCATAACCCAGAGGCTCCCTTCACTCTGGAATAAAATCCCAGTCCAGGTTAGGCAGAGTCCCTCATTGACTCTCAAGAGGAATCTTGATGAGTGGATGGGAGATCGTAGGTTTACCCTGGGCATCACTTCTGTGTCACTGTTGGACAGAGGCACAGTATACTAACCTCGAAAAAGGGCATAGCAAAATTTATTTAAAATGGGTGGTGAAAGCCAAACACACTCTGGCTAGGCTTATAAATGCCCTAGGGCAGATAGCCTAGTATGAACCTATGAACAAGCTTGGAAAGTGGATGCTGTGTCCTTCAGCTGGAAACGCCTATCAGTTTATGCCTTTCCTCCTTTGCCTCTGCTCTCCAATGTACTACTAAAGATCAAACAAGACAAACCAAGGATGATTTTTATTGCACCAGCTGGGCCACGCCAACACTGGTACCCCCCTCCTGCGCAGTGTGTCACTGTTGGCCCCATGGCACCTGCCTCAGACTCCTACCCTGCTGTCTCAGCAGGAGAACCAGATTCTGCACCCTCAGCTTCAAACACTGAACCTAGCAGCCTGGCTAATTACCTAAGCTCTCCTTTACCATCCCTCAGTAAACCAGTGATGGATGTCATTTTAGAGGCAGGGAGGCCTAGTACTAGAAAATCTTATGCTGAAAAATTGGCAGACAGGTTCAGTGCAAACTCCTGCCCCCCCTCCCCCCCAAAAGAGCAAGTATCTATCCCGGCAAAGTGCAGCCTCCCAAACATCTCTGATGCTCAGGTGAAGGCCGCCCTCTCCAAAGCAAAAAACACTGCTTCCATGGGACCAGATGGCGTCCCCGGTTGCATCCTACATGAACTCCAAGAAGAACTAATCCCTCAAGTAAAACTGCTGTACAATCTCAGCCTCACTACAGGATATGTGCCCAACGAATGGCGTACAGCAACAGTGGTCCCACTCCACAAAGGTGGCGCCTCTGCGGACCCTGGAAACTATCGCCCCATAAGCCTGACTAGCCTAGTATGCAAGGCTATGGAGAGGATCATCATGGAACTCCTAAACAAAGACATTGGGGACCTACAGACAGTAGATCCTACCCAATTTGGATTCGTCAAGGGCAGATCCTGCCTTTTGAACCTGGTCGACTTCTTCGAAACAGTCACCAAGGCCATAGATGAAGGGAAGGTAGTCCACACAGCCTATCTGGACCTTGCAAAGGCATTTGATGCAATACCCCACTCGGGCATCATAGATAAGCTATCCAGCCTAAATATAAACCCCTATGTCACAAGATGGGTCGCAAACTGGCTCAAAGACAGAACCCACAGAGTCAGAGTTGCTGGAGCCATGTCAGACTTGAAACCGGTCACAAGTGGCGTCCCACAAGGTTCTGTCCTGGGACCTCTCTTTTCTGAGGTACAGGCCAACGTGGGAGGACTATGGCTCACCAAGTTCGCAGATGACTGCAAACTGGGCGCCATAATTGACTCTCCAGCTTACACAAACATCCTTCAAAAAGGTCTCGCAGAGACAGATAACTGGTGCCAGAGCCATGGTCTAAAGCTAAATGCCAAAAGGTGTATAGTCATACCCTTTGGCAAAAACAATGTGCCCACAAATTACCACATAGGTGGTAACCCATTAAGTACAGAGAAAGTAATTAGGGATCTGGGGACCCAAGTTGATAGCAATCTCTCCTTTGACAACCACATTGCCAAAGTGGTTAGAAAGACCTTCTGCATAGCCCACCTCATCATGAAAGGATTCACATCTGGATCAAGAGAGATAATCGTGCCCCTTTATTCATCCCTCATCAGGCCCATCATAGAATACAATGCCCCCTTTGGGATGTACCTTACCCGACACCTGCAGCAATTAGAAAGACCCCAAAAGTACCTCACCAGGAGGATCAAGGGACTCAAACAGATGCCATATGCTGCTCGGTTAAAAAAAACTCCAGCTCTACTCAGTTGCATACCGCCTACTTCGAGGCGATCTATGCCTGACATATAAAGCTATGTCCAACCCAGAATTAATGGACATGCTCCACCTCAGTAAATCTAAATCCCTTAGAGCCACTCGCTCGAGGGACCTGAACCTCAGCACAGAAATAAATAGAACATGCTGGAGGGACAGATTCATAACCCAGAGGCTCCCTTCGCTCTGGAATAGAATTCCAATTCATGTTAGGCAGAGCACCTCACTGTCTCTCTCTCTTCAAGAAGAATCTTGATGAGTGAATGGGGGATCGTAGGTTTGTCCCGGGGATTACTTCCGTGTCACTATTAGACAGAGGCACAGTAAACTAAACTTTAAAAAGGACACAGTATACTCAAATCAAGGGGTGGCGTAAGCCAAACACAATCGGGCTAGGCTTATAAATGCCCCAGGGCAGATAGCCTAGTATGAACCTATGAACCTATGAAAAGATTCTGTGCCTGGAACCAGTCTCAAAGGATGAGCACAGCAGTGCCCAATTTACCTCAGATTTTACAATACTTAACTGAGATGCTTCACAAGGGCCTGTCTTTTTTCTCAATAAAAATTCACGCCTCAGCCATTTCAGCTCATTATAACACAGAACCTCCCCTCTTCTCTCTTCCACTGCTCAAGCAGTTCCTCAGAGGGGCCAAAAATTTAAGTCCACCCAGAAGAGCTCCAACTCCAGCCTGGGACCTTAACTTTTTATTGGAGAAACTCACCCTTCCTCCTTTCGAGCCAGCTGCTACTGCAGATTTAAAATTCCTTTCTTGGAAAACAGCTTCTCTTTTAGCCATCACTTCAGCAAGAAGGGTATCTGAATTACATACAGGCCCTTATGGCAGTGGAGCCTTTCATCATCTTTCATGCGGACAGGGTGTCCCTCGGGACCAATCCCTCTTTCATGCCAAAGGTGGTATCCAGTGTGGCCTTTAATCAATCCACTCATTTGTCTACCTTCTTTCCTAATCCACATAACAAAGTGCAACGGATACTGCACTCCTTAGATGTGCACAGACAACTTAGATTCTACTTGGACAGGTCTAAACCTCAAAGGAAATCTGAACAACTGCTGGTGGCATTTGCTGCAGGGACAGAGGGGAAGGCTATTTCAAAGTGAACCATTTCCAAATGGATAGGCCATCGCATTCACTTCTGCTATAAGCACCATGGAAAACCTATCCCACAGAGGATCAGATCCCACTCAACCAGGGCTGCATCTACCTCTACAGCCTTTCTCAGAGGCGTACCTACCAGCGACATCCTCGAAGCTGCTACCTGGAGTTCTGTACATACTTTCTCCAAGCATTACCATTTGCCAATTTTCTTTAAATCCAGAGCTGGCTTTGCCACTGCAGTTTTGCAGGGCCTTATAGCTGGTCCTAATGCTATCTAAATTCCTCCTCCCATTCTTTGCTTTTGGAATCTACCCAAATGTAATGACTGCAACAGTGAAACACGAAGAACATAGTACAGTTGTGTACACTTACCATAAATGTAGATGTTTGAGTGTATTCACTGTTGCAGTCCTGGTTACCCTCCCTTCAGCCCCCTGACTTCGTTTGGCTATACCTCTTCTCTCCTTTTCAATGCTTAAAAGCTTTTTGGTGTATTTGCTTTTTTGTTTGAGGTCTAACCTTGTATATTTATAGATTTAATTGCTTCCCATTAGGGGGGCACCTGACATCTGGGGCAAGAAAAACTGATGTAATGACGTCGGCTGCATGTTTTATACCCCTGACGGCCTGGCGTCATGGAAGAAGAGACAGCAACTGACGCAGGACCCAAGACTTTTTGTTAATCAGGCCGACTGAGGGCTACCTGCAAGCTGGTAACCCAAATGGAATGACTGCAACAATGAATACACTTGAACATCTACATTTATGGTAAGTGTACACAACTGTACTTTCTGGTGGCCATGTTCAAATGTTGCCTGCTGAAAGGACTTGAGTAATCTTTTAACCATTCTGTAGCTAGAATTGTCTTGGTGTTTGGGGAAGCCTTGTTGCAACCATTTGCAACTTCAACCAATTCCAAATGCAACTTCTGCTTTTCTCTTTTTCCTCCCTCTTGAGGATGTCCAAGAGAAGTTCTGCTAAAGAAGTGGTGCTGTGACTCCTTTGTTTCACCCCATATTCTTAGAGTTTCTAAAGAAAGCCAAGGAGCACAAGGCCAAAAGTCATTGTGATAGCTCTGTTTGGGTCCCCAAAAGTGCGGTTCCAACTGCTGTGACCTCGCCTTCTGGACAGATACCGCTATCTGAACATCTGAAGCCACTTGGTATGCTTCTGATTCACCTGTCTGGCAAACCCTATCCAGACCTTTTCTGTCTACATTTAACGTCATGGTCCCAACTGTTCCAATGCTGGACTTGTACCTTTTGTACCCAGACAAGCGCGGTCCATATAATTGTCTGTGTTCAGAGTGCCAATTTGAGTAAAACATGCAAAAACCTGTGTTTAAAAAAATTATTTTTTACCTCATATGAGCTGTAGCCACAACAGTGGTTCTTTCTGTTTTTATATTGTTTGTCTCATTTTTTTGATTCCGACACAGATTATTATTCCGTAAAAAATTGCCTCTTGGCTATTTTGAATTTCCATCAAGGATCCAATACTTTCTTAAAATGCATTCTTCTCTGTCTGTCATTTAAGGATTCTGTTCCCCTGTGGGACCTTCATTTTTTAATGGAAAAGTTAACGCAACCCCCATCTGAAATGCTTTCTACTGCAAAGCTCAGATTTGTTTTAGAAAACCATTTTGCTGGTGGCTGTCATGTGCTCAGGAAAGATTTCAGAACTTCAGGTCTTTTGTGTATTCTAATTGTCTTGTGTTCATAAAGACAGTTTTGTGTATTCTAATTGTCTTGTGTTCATAAAGACAGTGTATCATTGAGGAAAAATCCATCCATTTTCATAAAATTGCAACATAGAGACACATTTGAATCAGTCAGTCTTTTCAAATCATCCTAGCAAAGGAGAATGTCTGCAGTGCATGGGTGTTCTTAGACAACTCAGATTGCTTTTCTACAATGACTCAGAAAAGAGACTCAAATGTTTGCATCCTATGCAATTATGAGTCTGGGATCCAAGTATTAAATGTTATGATAAACTCAGCAGGCTTTTAATGGCTGAACCTCAGTCTCATTCTGTCAGTACCATGGCTGTGTTTCAGGGCATCAGGAGTGTGCATCCTTGGGTGATGTTTGTGTACTGGCTTTGTGAGCTTGTCTGAATACTTTTACCAGACACTAAGCTGGATATGGTCTCACGATCCAGATCATCCTTTGATGCCACTATTGTGGTATTGTTTCATGAGGATCCACCCAAATGTCATCACATGTAAGATAGTCTAATCTTGAATACAAAAGTCACTTATCCCACCATCATTCTGCAGCCAGTTAGTGGTGTTTGTGGATGTTGTGCTTGTAGTTGGACTCCCACTGTGCTTGGATTTTCCTAATCTGAAAGTTTGAGTCCTTTGGCACAGAGGATCGTGGGTAATTGGGTCGGGGGGGGGGGCATTGATGGCCTGAGAAAGTCCTTACAGCAGAGCTGACTAAATACCTTCTGGTTTTAGTCCTACAGGTAATGATGATGGAACTACCAATCCAGGTCTATCATTACAGTAAGTAAGGCAAGTTAAGGCTGTGAGCTAGTTTCTATGGTACAGGGTTTGATTCCCTCAGCCCTTGGTTGCCTACTGTGTGACCTTGAGCAAGTCATTAAACCAAGCATTGCTCCTGGGTTGCCCCTGAAAGGGACTGTGTCCAGTGGGCTTACCTGGTTAACAAATGGATATTGTTATTGAGTAATTTTTGTTTGTATAGTTTTCCATTCTGTGCAAGCAGTTTCATCACTAGCGTGTGTGCTCAAAAACTTTTTTTTTTTTTAATATTTGTGAGAGCATGCTAAATACAGAGATATTATAATTGAATTTGTAAATTATTGTAAATCCATAATAAAATCTTCTAAGCAATCCCTTGGTCATTTCAGGTGCTCTGTGTTGGAAGTGGTGAGAAGACCAGTCTATTTCTGTGCAGTTTAATCTAGTGGAGGAGCAGGGACACGTTTTATAGTGTAAAGGAAGTTTACTAAGGAAGAGTCTGTGCCATGTATGATGAAGCTGGCCAAATTCATTTTATGGCCTAGGCCATGACTGAAAATGCTCCAAGATGGACTTCTCTTTCATCTAGTTGAATGAAAACCCTTACAGGGGGATGTTGCCAGTTGCTGCTCAAAAGAAGGAAGAGTGTTTTACTCTTTAAAGGTTACTAGTGGAGGCAGCGGCGGAGGGGGTGGGGCAGTGCTTTATTGGGCTCACATGTTTTGCTTACTTCATTGCTCTGAAGCAAAAAGTGATCTGATGTGTCTGCCATAAATTAGACATCCTGATTTATTTGTATTCGGTAAGCAGGCTGATAATTGAGTTTACTGAATGCGTGGGAGAAGTAGAGCAAATTTCATTTTCATGTAATGCAGTAATGAAAAAATGTGAAGGTGCCACATCGGTGTGGTTCTTTCCCAACACAGCATGTATTCTCCTTTGAATTGTGAAAACACTAAATGTAGCTCAGTAAAAGAAAATGAGGGGAATCCTTATTTCTTTTCACAGCAGTAGCTACCTCCCTAGGGGAAGCACACCTCTGCATGCTCGTTTCCCTTCAGTTAGTTAGTACAAGTTCAGTTTGGTAGAGTTAGCTTGGCCTGCTCGGCACTGCACTGGATAAGCACTTCACCACAAACTGGATGGGATCTCTCTGATTCATGTTTGTGGTTTTCTTTCATGAGAATCCACCCAAGCGGATAGCTTGGGACTCAGTCCTACATGTCATGATGATGGCATGGCAATCTCTGTTACAGTAAGTGCACAACGTTTGTATCAATCTGCATTGGTAGTTCAGTTATCTTATGTTTTATATTGCATTTTTAACATTCACATTTTGTTTACTGTGTCCCAATAAACAAAATTCAGATTTCCTAACTATCTTGGACAGCCCTGGCCATTTAATTTTGAGTACAGACAAAACATTTCAGCACAGAATTTAACTTCGGTAGGGCAGAAAAAGGTGGGGGAGTGAACAAAATTTCAAATGCTAGTGGTCTAGATGCTTCTTAGTACATGTCCTCAGGAAAACTTAATTTACATTGTTATCTCCTTCCTTGAAGCTCTTATCTTGAAGAGATACATTCTTTATCATTGTTATACTTCATTGCCCTTTACAAGTGTGGGTCATATTCTGCTTTTACTGTGTGTAACTTTTTGCATTCTTCCATTAGGGCCTCTATTTGTGTGTAGGCATGTGTGGTATGTGCGTGCATGTGTGTCTGCATTCAACAACATAGTTATAGGACTTAATCATACCAACATGCTTTATTTATGTGTTTATTTATTTTGATGTTCATGCTGTTTCAGCTTTTTAGTCTAATATTGTTTAACAAAGTTTTGTTTGGATGCTAACTAAAGCTTTAAATGTATGTATGTCATACTACAAAAAAGAATATGTGCTGTTTTGAGTATTCAGTACATTGTAAAGCAAACTGAGTTATGACTTTTTATTGGAATGCTTGCACACATTGGTTAAAATTATCAATGTTACACATATGCTTGTTTCCAGCTGTAGTTGTCATTTGCGCAGTCATTGATGCCAATTGATTTTATACCGTTTCAGCTGACAGCAACTTAATGCATTTCTGATAGTCCGTATGTATTATAAATTTTGCTGAATTTGCATAAATCTCATCCTGCTGATGCTGAATCAGAGTGTTGCATTCACGTATGCATCCAAAAAAAAAGGCTAAGGAGAGGAGAGGAAATACTAAAGGTCACCTTGTGTTTGGTCCTTATGAAGGTTTTATACATATCTAGTTACTCATTTCAGTATGGTGATAAGGAAATGGTAAAAGACTTTCTTAGAACGGCACTAAAACTGCTGTTGACGATCCAGATATGCTATATATTCACAGGAGCATATGTACTGCAGTTAATGTCTACAGCAGGATCATTATACTGGCCTTGTAATCCTCCCTTGCTAAGAAGAACTCTCAGCACTGTCAAATGTAGATGGAGAAAAGGAGTTGCAGATATGGAAATTGGTACCCATTCTGATGTATTAGACCATCAGAGACTGTTTTTTTCAAAATAAATATTACACATGTAGAGCTGTGCCATACTGGTTGAGTGCTGACTTTTTCTTAAGGGTTGATTCCCCCTCCCACCTCTACACCTTATCCGGTGGATGTCCTCCTGTTCCTGTGTTGCAGTATTCTTGGTGTGGATTCTCTGCCTCCGGCACCCTGATCCCTGACCGTCGGCTCCTATACAAAAGGTTAAGCCTGGTTGCTGTAGGTGCATGGGACGTCACACATAGGGCCATAAACCAGGGACCTTAAATGTGATGTCTGCATGCACAGACCACATAACCTTTCATCCGCAATTGACAGTCACATCGATCGCTTCCCTCCTCTACTTTGAAATGTCTAAAGTGAAGTACGCTATTGAGGATTTTGTTTTATTTGCTTGCTTGAGCTTGGTTTGCTGTCCCCCCCCCCCCCATTAGTGATGTCTGCTAAGAAGGTTAAATCCTGATGCAGGCGCCAGATTCTGCATAAGGATACCCACGACCGTTGCATTTCCTGGCTAGGCCGAGAACATGACCATACCTCTTGCCCTGTTTGCCAATCCTTTGTACCGAAGACCCTCCGAAGCCTCTGGCTGCCCTTAATCTGTATCTAGAAAACCAGAGGCTCAAAAAGCTAGTGCTCAAGATGGATCCTGAGTCGGCCATGCTAGCGGAACCACCATGGAAAAAGGCCAAGGTTCCAAGGCTTAGTACCTCTGCCTCAATGCCATCAGACGCTCCGCCAGCCTCTAATTTAGGAGTTGAAGGGCATCCGATAGAGCCGTCTTTGTCGACTCCCCTCGAGGAAGCCACTTTGTAAGTAAGGGCCAGCACGTCCATGGAGACAGCTCCGACATCAGTCCCTACCGATGTTGAAGGGGAACCAGACAATGCCGGACGACCGACTGGGATACCACTACCTGAAGCACCAGCTCCAATCCAGGCCCCTGAAACCAGGCCTTCCAGAACTATTCCTTTAAAAAGGAAGCAGACAACTAAACACCTACTTCCCTCCACAGAGGGAGATCCAGACTGGCAATCTTTCATTCACTCCTTGATGCAGGCCTTCATGGCCCTTAGGCCCATGGCCTCTTCCCCCTCCACCATTCTTGTTCTCAGCCCTAGACCTGTCTCAGCTTCTTCTCTCCACCTTCCCACTTCCTATGAAGGGGAAGAACAGGAGGCTTACTAATCATCTTCTGATGACTCCATTTCTTATTCACCTCAAATTGCTTCTCTACTAGAATATTATTCTCCTGATGAAGAATCCATAGAAGGGGATTCTCCACTAGAGGATATCACCTTTGGGGGAGACCATCACAAAGATGAAAGAGTACTTTAAATGGGACACTTCCCAAATGACTGAAACTCAAGAGAGAAACTTTTGAGTTACTTCAAGTGGAATCTCCCTTCCCTTCAGCCATTCCACCAGTTATAACTGCCTACCTTGATGCATTCTCTTCAGCATCAAAAAACCCAGATTCACAACCTCTTTCCCCTAAGAGACCTGACTGTTTCTATAAAGTGCCAGAAGAACAAAAATTCCTGGTAAAACCACCCCTGGCAGACCCAGCATTGATTGCTGTATCCCCTGAGAAGCAGTCAAGACTGATTCCTTCATAGTCTCTTTTGCCTACTGAAATGGACAGGATAGGCAAGAAAGTTTAGATCTCTTCCACCCTAGCCTTCAGAGCTGTCGACTACCAAACCCATATGATAAAATATGCTTTGGAACTTTTATCCCAAGCTTGTACTCTCCTGTCACCCATGTCTGACTGCTGTTGCAAAACAGAGGTAGCATCAAAATTGTCCTTGGCTCAAGTGGACAGACATTCTATTAGACGCAGTTACGATGCAGCAGAGGCCTCTGCATGGTCCGCTGCTTCTGCATCAGTACTACGCCAATACTCATGGCTATGCATTCATCCCTTACCAGAGGACTTCTAGTCTAGAATTCTTGATGCCCCTCTAGACCACAACCTCCTGTTTGGTAAACAATATGCAGACCTCTTTAAAAACCTTCAGGAGAAAAGTAAAGGGCTTCAAGACATCAAGCACCTGCTGGTGTCTCCCATTCCTAAATATTACAGAAATTACCTTGCTAAGACTACCTTTGTCAGGAGGGCCCCCTCCTCTGCAACTCCATCCTCTTCCAGGCATAGAAAAGGAACCAAGAGGCAGACCACTTTCACACCAGACGCCGCACAGCCTATTCAAAGACTGCCCTTTTCATGACAGAAATGGCTCCAACAATGCGTGACTGCCTTGCCCACCACCCCTTGTCAGCCCGTCTCTCCCAATGCCTACCCCTTTGGAGATCTATCGCCTCAGACTGCTGGGTGCTGGCAATAGTACAAGCGGGATATTTCCTGCCTTGGAAAGAAAAGTCCCTTACAAGGGGCATCCCCCCCCCAAAAAAAAATCAACTACACCTTATTCCTCAGGTCCTACAGGATCTTTTGACCTATGGAACTGTAGAACCTGTCCCTCCAGGACAGGAAGGAAAAGGCTTTTACTCAAGATTATTTCTTGTCCCCAAAAAAGATGGCCCTTGGAGGCCAGTTCTGGATCTGTCCTTTCTAAACCTCTTCCTAAAAGTTCCATCGTTCAGAATGTTATCCCTACAAACTCTTCTTCCACTGTTGCCAGCCCAGGCCTTTATGGCCACACTCAATCTGAAGGAGGCCTACCTCCATATCCCCATAAAACCCTCCCACAGAAAATATTTACGTTTCATTGGGCCCTGTTCTCACTTTCAACTTACATCCTTGCCCTTTGGTTTATCTACTGCACCCAGGGTATTCACAAAATGTCTGGCCTCAACCAAAGGCGTTCAAATTTACTCCTACCTAGACAACATCCTCATTCTGGCAGAAAGAGAGGACACTCTACAAAACCATCTGCAGTTTACCATTTCCCTGGTCCAAGGCCTGGGGTTCACCCTCAACATCATTCCTAACCCCTCAGCAGGACAAAATATTTCTGGGCTGCAGGATCAGAACTAATCTGATGTGGGCATTCCTCACTCAGGGCAAAGTTGTCTCCCTCTCTACCCATGTCCAAAACCTTCTGCTGGTTCAACAGATATCGGCAAGACATTTTTATGGGTCCTGGGGCTAATGCAGCCACCATCCCTATGCTGCCTTTGGCCAGAATGCAAATGTGAAAACTGCAGTGGTACTTGTAGAATGTGTGGTCCCAACACGAGAACACCCTCTTAGAGTTTCAGATTCCACTCTTGCCCTGTATCAAAGCAGAACTAAGGTGGTGGATACAACAAATCCAAATAAACCCCGGCCTTCCACTCCAACTCAGTACATGCATACAGATGCATCAGACCTAGGATGGGGGGGCTGCCCTGAAGGGCTTCATGGTACAGGAGACCTGTCAACCTACCCTCCAAAAGAAACCTATCAATGTGAGGGGGAAATGACAGCAGTCCTTTTGGCCTTGAAAGCTTTTCTCCCAATCCTGCAACCAGGCTCCCTTCAAATCTTCACAGACGATACCACAGTCATGTGGTACCTCAACAAACAAGGAGGGACCAAGTCCTACCTCCTTTGCCAGATAACTATCCAAATTTGGGACCTTGCCTCCAGAAACAACTTATCCCTACAGGCAACATACATCCCTTCCCAGGACAACCAACAAGTGGATGTTCTCAGCAGATCATCCTCTCTACAACACGAGTGGATGCTGAACAGGGAAACTTTTCTAGACATTAGTAATCAGTGGGGCACACCTCAGGTAGATTTGTTTGCCTCCCCCCCCCCCCCCAGACACACAATTGAAGAAATTGTGCACCAAGGACCACTCCCCACTTGCCTGAAAGGTAGACTCCTTCAACATTAAATGGAAGGGATGGTTTCTGTATGCATTTCCACCCTTCCCTCTTATTCAAAAGGCCCTCCTGAAGATCAGGAAGGACAAACCAAAAATCTTGCTGGTGACTCCCTATTGGCCAAGGCAGCACTGGTTCCCCCTACTACTGTCACTTGCCAAGGGCAATCACCAAAAGCTATCCCACAAGGTGGACCTACTCACACAACTGAAGGGATCTGTCATTCACCCTCACCTAGAAATGTTAGGTCTAACACTCTGGGTGATAAACTTTTAATTCTCCTCAGACACCACTACTCTGAGGATGTGCTTTCTGTCCTGAGGGAGGCCAGGAAACCTACTACAAGGAGATCCTACATGTCAAAATGGGGAAGATTCTCCAAGTGGTGTCTCAGGGATCCCTTTCAAGTGTATACCCCTCTAGTCCTTGCTAGTGTGTGAACTTATCAAGGCTGGTCTTTTATACTTCTCAGTGAAAGTCCACCTGTCTGCAATCTCTGCCTGCTTACCCCTAGAACCCCCTCTACTAGCCAGTCTAGATATTAAATTATTCCTTAAAGGGGTCTTGCACATCAGACCACCAAGAAAGCCCATCCCACCTCCTTGGGACCTTAACTTCACCCTGGAAATACTCACACTGCCTTTTTTCGTGCCAGCCAGTGCTGCAACGCTCCAAATGTGCACATGGAAGACTGTACTGCTAGTGGCCCTCACCTCTGCTAGAAGGCTGTCAGAGTTGCAAGCTGTCATGGCCTACTCACCCTACACCATCTTCCAGAAGGACAGGGTGACCCTGCACAAAAACCCTTCTTTCATGCCAAAGGTGGTCAACGAACTGTCCTTAAACCAATCCATTCACCTGTCCACCTACCTCCCCTCTCCCTGCTAATGACCATGAGAGGATACTCCATTCCCTGGATGTGCACAGACAATTAAGGTTTATTTAGACAAAACTAAGTCCATCAGAAAATCCAACCAACTCTTTATATCCTTCCACCCCAGGTCCCTGGGCAAGGCGGTCTCCAAACAAACCATTTCCTGCTGAATCAGAAAAACTACCTGCTTCTGCTACTCCCACCATGGCAAGGACCTACTTCAGGGGGTAAGAGCTCACTCTACCAGGGCCATGGCATCCTCCAATGCCTTCCTCAAAGGCCTGGACACCCCCTCCATTCTGGAGGCAGCCACCTGGTCCACCATACATACCTTTACCAGACACTATAAATTGGACCACGTCTCCAGAGCCAGGGCAGGGTTTGCTAGGTCAATCCTACAGGGCTTTCTGGAATCTGCTACCTCTACCTCCACCCTTCCTAAGCTGTGGCACTCTCCCACACCAAGAATACTGCAACATAGGAATAGAAGGACATAGAATAGTTGTGTAAAAATCTTACCATAACCATATATGTCCTTCTCTTCCATGTTGCAGTATTCCTTCCCCCTTCATTCCTATTGACCTGTCTAAAGAGCACCCTAGGGCACCTTCTAGACTGCAGTCAGACTAGCTAGCACATGGCACTTCACCCTTCTTGTTGACATCATTTGGCTCTCTACTTGACTGTCAGACTGGGCAATTTAAGTTCTGATGTCTGTGTGTGCAGACATCACATCTGAGATCCCTGGTTTATGGCCCTACGTGTGACGTCCCATGCACCTACAGCAACCAAGCTTAACCTTTTGTATAGGAGCCGACGTTTGGGTCGCCTGAGGCGGAGAATCCCACACTAAGAATACTGCAACATGGAAGAGAAGGACATCTATGATTATGGTGAGATTTTACACAACTGTTCTTTCCTCTGCCTTCACCCAGTTGGTCCTTTCATTCCATTACAGTGGGAACCAGGTATTCCTAAGCTAGGTGAGACCCCTGTTCCTGCCCAGGAATCCCCATAAGCCCTCCATTCCTTAGTGAGAGTTCGGAAGTAGGAAAGTTGGCTGGCTTACAGTTGCCCACTGAGAGCACTCATCTCCTTTGGTAGCTCCTTTGAGCCCACAGTTGCTGCCTCCTAAGGGGAGGATTGCTGCTAACTTGCCTGTACATGCTAGCTCTCTTTAGCTGCTTGGTGTGAATGCTGTTTGGTAGTGTGAACACGGTTTGGTTAAAATTCCATTGAGTAAACACTTGATGCTGCTACTGCTAGATGTCACCATGTGATGAGCCACAGCCACCTCCCTCCCACCCACCAGGATGGGCAAGCTAGGTATGGCTGTTCAAACTCATCCTCCCCAGACAGGTGTTACAGGCAGTTGGGCCACTAGTCCAACTCCAACTCTGATTCTTGTGCTGTAGTCATGGTTTTGTTACTCTGCACTGTGAGGCTGGCTTTTCCTGAAGAGTGATTAATGAGAGACTGCTTTAGACATTCAAGACAGTGGAGACAGTTAACTAAGCTAATTTAATTATCTTGTTAAAGCCTAGGTTCCATTGAGGGAAGTTTGATTAATAAACTAGCTTGCCAGGCCAGTAGTGGTGTTTTGGGTAAAACATTGGTTGACAGCAGGAAGCTGATGGCCATTGTGAATAGAGTGCATTCTGCAGTGGGGGCAAGGATTTGTGGTTGTAGAATTGTATGGAGATATGAGAGCGTTAAGACGCAAGGACTTGTAATAGAAGATCGGGGAATACACCACTGAATCCCATGTAATCAAAATTATTCAACAGTAATAATACCAAGCAGTTCAAAAAGACAATTTGTAGAAACATTTAGAAAACCTTATTAGAACAATATTTTTGCACCCTGTCTCCTTTTCAGTAAATAGACTACATTTTCACATAAATGCAGAGAAGAGGCAAAAGTCTCCTGCATTCCACTGCCCTTCTGTGAAAGTGTGGTCCTGATGAGAAGAAATCAAACTGCAAATGTAGTTCTGTTAACCTGAAAACACTACAAACAAACTAACCGACAAAACAAACAAGTAATAAATGACTGTTTTATCAAAAACAGTAAAATAGAACATTTTAATCAACCTTCGTTTATTTATTTTGCCACCAGGAATAATATGATCCTGGGAGGGAAGGATGTCTTTCTAAATGGTACGAATCTCTGCGGTAGTGCTGTAAAGTGACAGGCCTTTGTGTTCTTCTCACTTTAGTTCATAATGAAACTTTTCTGCATATCTTCAAAAATATCTGTTAATTATCAGTGAAGTTCTAACTCCTCAAACTTTGCTGTAGGATCTCCCAACTGCTAAGTCCCTCCACAAAATCTTCCATTGCTGCGAATATCCTGATGCCCAGACTTGAATATGGTCTCCCAATTCTTTGCCTCCATTCTGCATACAATGCACACAAACTTCAGACTGTTGAAGACAAAATCTTTCGGTTTACACTCCAAGCAGTCAACAACCCCGTCATTGTCATATCTTTTACAAAAATGCAAATGGCTCCCTACCCCCAAATGATGCCAGTCTCCTTCTCAGCTCATGACATACTACATCCTAAACTTAGGCTATTACCCACCATTGAGACACAAACTCACAATTGGGCAACAAACTACTCACTTGGAGATATCCAAGAGAAGAGGATCACCTTAATCAGACCTCCTTCAAAAACTGTAATAGGTGAAAGTGCTTTTTCAAGGAAAGGTCCTGCTGCCTGGAACCACCTACCTATTAGAGGTAAAAAATCTTGAGATATCTTTGGAATTCAGAAAAGCAGTAAGGCCCACCTAAATAAGCACTTATTTTAGGGATACTGGAAGAGCAAAATGTCTTGTAAGGGACACTTCCAGTAATCATTGAGCTATGCAAAACAAATTGAGTCTTTCATTATAATTTTATTATACATCTTTGTCTATGTATCTGCTCATCTGACTATTGTATTGCATTGTCTTTTGTGTACCTCTACCCAGGTTGTGACTGAAAAGGGTCAGCTGACCAGCTCATCCACCTAGTTATCAAAAGGATAAATAAAATTAAATAAGTAAATGTTACATTGCGTGTGTTTTATTATAGTTATAATATATATAGTAAAATAAATAACCCCCAGGGAAGGGATTATTTTCAGTTACACACTGGTGCACAGTTTATGAATGAATTTAAGCCTTTTAGGATTAGGTTGGATGTGAATTTTCACCTGTTTTCTACTGGGGTATTTTAGTGCTGCAGCACCAATGCTGCACTGCAGTAACAACAATCCTTCACCATGGAGTGTGAAGATAATCCACAGCTTTCTAGTCTTCCAGCACCAAAGGTGAAGCGTATGATACATGTTGTAGCACTGACAAATGTAGATGGACTTGGCAAAGGCCATTCTTCTGGTGCATCGGGATGTACATCAGCAATGTGGATGTCTTTGAGAGAGGAAGAGTATGAATTTTTAAGTGACACAAATTAAGTCTACAAATGTAGAAGATATATTTGATAAGTGGGTCTGGACCAGTTGTCATCAATTGTGGGGCAAATCATTGTCTGTGTCCTGTTTAATCCTTGGATTTTTTTCTTTTGGTAATTTTTATACTCTGGGATAGCTCCTTTTTATACACAGCTGTAACCTTTGCTCTGATGTCAATTTTCATTCCATCCTCAACTGATGGTTCTGGATCCGAGATGCTCCAGCCGACTTGGCTGCTGTAAAAGCTTGTGGCAACTTAAAACTCTTGAGCATCTCCCTTAACCATAATGCACCATCCCCATTACATCAGATCTTGCTTACCACTGTTAGGTGAAAGACGTGTTGATTTCTCTCGAGTTTTACGCTAGGTAAGTACTTGTTTTTTCTGTATTTAAACAGATATTCTTCTACTGTTAGTTTCTCTTTCTCTTTCCCTACACCCTTCTTTGTTTTATCATAGTTCTTTACTACCTTTGTAAATAGTTCTGTCTCTTTTCTCTTTCTCTCCCTTTTTTTAAATAGGAAATCTTTCTGTCTATATATTCTTTAAATCTTGTTGTCGTTATGGTAGTTGTTCTTGAAGTAGTTAGTTGAAGCAGTTTGTTTTTCTTTTCCAATGGACAATGGCTGAAAAAGAAAAAGCCCCTGTGGGTTTTAAAAAGTGTGAGAAGTGCAGTCAGATCTGAAGTCTCCGAAAAGTAAAGATTCATCTGATCCGAAGAAGTCGGATCAGCCAAGAGTGCAAGATGTACTACCTATGACACGGTACTCCCCATTTGTGGACCAAGTCCCATTGAGAGTAACTTCCAGATTCTCCTTCCAAATAGTCCTCTCGCTGTTCTAGAAGCCTCACTGTGGAAGATGTGAAGAGGGTAGGGAGACGGATCATCTCGGCACAGAGCCATCCAGTTGTTGCTTTGGCTTCTACCCCTTTGTGTAAGGAAGCCCATACATCCATGGCACCACCTCTAACTCTTACTCCATTGGCTCCCTCTGTGGTTTTGGAGCCCTTTTATCTGAGTTCTCCAGGCCCATCGTCTTTGGCTCTGAAGATCATTGTATCCTCAGATCTGAAGCTTGCTCTGAGCTCTTCTGTGCTGTCAGATCCAGAAAGCTCTCGGAGCTGATTCTACTCTATCGGATCCAAGGTGTTACAGTTGACTCTGAGGACTTCACTGCCATTGCTGTACCTCGGAACTTTGGCATGGGTTAGTTCAGCTCTGACTTCTGCCTTGGGGTGACTTTTCCCTTGGAGCAGGGAAGGACCAAGGATCAGAAAGCCCACCTCTCAGATCTGGGTTCCTTTCTCTCTCTCTAAAGGTCAGCCTTTAGGACTTTGGAAAGAGTCCTGTCAGCTACCATAACCCAGACCGGTCCTATCCCAAGTCCTGCATCTACATCCCTCCCAGCTCTGCGTCAAGAGTCTCAGCTAACCCTCCCACAGGGACATCCAGTACCAAAACCCCAGGACACCCAGTTGGATATTTTCACCTCTTCTGAGACCTCCCCAGATTATCTCAATGAGGAGGTCCCACTGAAGAGGACATGCAAGAGGAAGCATCTGGATTCTCCTGAATATGTCACTGAAGATACAGATTTTGAGGAAGCCTTCCCCAGATTATCTCAATGAGGAGGTCCCACTGAAGAGGACATGCAAGAGGAAGCATCTGAATTCTCCTGAATGTCACTGAAGATACAGATTTTGAGGAAGCCTTGGGGTCCCCACGGTCAACTCCAGTGGATGTCTTGCTTGCAGAAATCCTCAAAATCCTGAAACGGAGAGGTGACTGGAAGCGCAGCAACCCCTCATTGGAGGAATCTGTGCTTCTGGTGTTGGGTACAGGCCCATCTACTTCTTGGATGATTCTGCCTGGTCATGAGCTCCTTGAATTGGTCTGCCGGCGGGCATGGAAAGAACCTGACACGACTGAGCCCATTCCTAGGAAGTCTGATAAAAGTATGACCCCTCCAGAAGACAAATGTTTCTTGTCCAAGGGCCCCTCTGTTGATGCTGTGATCATAGCGGCAGCCACCAAAAGGACATGCTGACGAAAGTTCCTCTGTCCCCCCCTCCCCCCCCCACAAGGAGTTGTAGTCGAACAGGTTTAGGAAGCGTGTCTACACTTCAAGGACTTTTGCCTTGAGGTCTCTCAACTGTTTGGCACATTTCATCAGACCACAGAGGGATCCGATTAAGGAACTGTCACAGAAGCAATATTGAACTCGTCCATGAGGCTCATTTCCGATGTGGCAGAAGGAACCTCAAGGGTAATGGATTAAGATGTAGCCATTAGGAGGCATGCCTGGATACACTTGTGTGACTTGGGGCCTTTTAAGTCTACATTTTGTCAGTGCTCCTTTTGACAGCATCTCTCTTTTTTGCCCTAAAGTGAAACATACGTTGTCCAGGTGTGAACAGGATGGAAAGACGCTTTCTGCCGTGGGTGTGCATTTTTCCACACCCCCCCCCCCCCCCAAATCCTTTTTGAGGAATCCTCAAGGTGGGGGAAAGATGTGGTTCAAGAAATCACAAGGATCTTTTTAGGGCACACATGGTGGAGGGTCTTCCCACAGAGGCAGAGGAGGCAATTCAAATGGTAGATGCTGCCATCGCGGCAGAGGAGGACCGCAACATCAAGGGTCCAGGGAACCATTCTTTGGCACACCCTTCCAGCGCTCCTGAACTGAGGCCCATTGTCCCTCTCTGGAGGCAATCAGGGGTTTTGTCCCTGCACCAGAGAGCCTGGCTAAAGATAACAGATGATACTTGGTGTAGAGGATCGTATCTAGAGGAAATATAATTCCATTTTCCCTTCCTCCTCCAGATTTCAGGAAAATCCCAGATGTTTCACCCAGTCAGGAGGGATCAAGCAGCCATTCAAATACAAAAGCTTCTAAACAAGAGTCATGCAAGGGGTCCTCCCAGACCAGAAAGGATCTAAAACTTACTCAAGATTATTCTTAGTGCCAAAGAAAACGGGACTGGAGACTAATTCTGGATCTCAGCAGCTTGAACAGATTTGTTAGAAAGACAACGTTCTGAATGGTCACGGTTCAGTCTATTCTTCTGTATTTGGAAAAGGACAACTGGATGTGCTCAGTAGATATCCAGGATGCATACTATTATATAAAAATAAAGAGGCGATCCAGAAGATTCTTAATGACAGGCTCCTAGCTGGGAGCATGCCAGTTCAGAGCATTGCCCTTTGGTCTCACCACAGCCCCCAGTGTGTTCACCAAATGTGTGGCAGTAGTAGCCGCTCACTAGAGACTGCAAGGACTTTGTGCATTTCCATACTTAAATGACTGGCTCATTACTGCATCAACTCATCATGGCAAGAGAATCATCCACCCTTGCACAAGGTTATGAATAACCATAAATTTTGAGAAGTCAAATCTAGAGCCAACTCATTCTAGAATTCATAGGAGCGCTACTCGACACAGGGTCAACAATGGCCTCCCTTCCCCTTTCCAGAGTTCATTCTTTAAGGTCACAAGGCAACAAGATACTTTGCAGTACCATGTTCTCGGCTCACCTAGTTCTGCAAGTGCTAGGATCTATGGCAGCAGGGATTAACCCTTGTTCTGCTAGCCAGGTTTCATATGAGAATTCTTCAGTCGATGTTGGCATCTCGGTGTTCGATACTTCAGCTACACTTGTCCGCTCCAATACGAATTACCAACTCATGATAGAAAAGTCTGATGTGGTGTATCTAGTTGGATCAACTGCTGCAGGGCCATCCTTTTATCCTGTCACAGCCCAAAGCCATAACGACCACGGATGCTTCCCAGCTAGGGTGGGGGGGGGATTACCTGTGAAAGACAGTCCAAGGCATGTGGTCCCCCAAAGAGACCAATTTGCATATCAACGTACTGGAGTTGAGAGCCGTGCTTTTAGCATTGAAAGCCTTTCAGGATGCTTTACCATCAGGAGTGATTGCAATACAGACAGACAATATATCCGTGGTTTGGTAAATCAACAAACAAGGAGGAATTGGATCGTACCCCTTGTTTTGAGTAGCACTAAGGGTGTGGCAATGGGCAATATCTTCCAATTGCTTTCTCTTGGCAGTGCACATTCCGGAGAAGTCCAGCATGCTAGCAGACAAACTGAGCAGGTGCATTCTGTTACCTCATGAATGGTCCCTCAGTCAGAAAGTTACGGAACTAATTTTCCACAAGTTGGGCCAGCCTTACTGATCTCTTTGCATCTCCCCTAAACGACAAGTGCAGCAGCTATTTCACCCTAATCCTCCACAGGGAGAGGCACCGAGGAATGCTGTTCTCCATGATTGGCCCCCGGATTACTTTGCACATATCCCCCCAGTTCCCCTAATTCCAAAGTTCCTTCAGAGAGCTGCCAGGTTGAAAACTAAGGTCATTCTCATTGTCCTGTTTTGGCCTTGACAGATTTGGTTTCCCTTTCTATGGCCTCATTTAGTTAATCAACCCTGGGTTCTGGACCCTTACTCCAGATCTCTTGTCTCATCCGACGGGCATGACACATCTGGACCTCCCGAACCAAAGGTTGACAGCTTGGTTTTCCAATAATAGGCAGACAATCGATGCTCTCGTCCCCTGTTCGTCACATGTTATCTTCTCTTAAGCCATCCACTAGGAAACTTTATGCTAGTAAGTGGAAAAGGATTTGTACACCGGGCTGTTCAAAATCATGTAGACCCTTTCTTGGCCCCAATCAATTATGTGTTGGAGTTCTTGAGACTATTATTCATCTAAGGGGCCAGTTCTTAAACGGTGAAAGTCCAGTTGGCAGCAATTTCTAATTTCCACATTGGTTTTGATGGCTGTTCACTAGCCTCTCATAAGCTTATGTAAAGCATTCTTACGTGGCACAGTTCTTCTCAAACCTCCTTTTAATGATCCCACACCACCATGGGATTTGACTCTGGTACTATAGTCTGTGGTTCTTCCACCCTTCAAGTTTGCCAGTGATTGTGACCTTTAAATTTCTGTCTTGGAAGACCTTATTCTTAGTTGCCATCATTTCTGCTAGACTCATTTCGGAAGTTCAGGAATTCTGAGTGAAACCCCCTTATCTCATTTTCCATAAGGATAGTTTCTCCTTACGAACCAAGCATCCTTTTTGTCCAAAGTGGTATCGCACACCAACATTAATCAATGCATCAATCTACCAGTCTTCCTCCCGAATTATTCCAGCAAAGGAGAGTACTTGTTACATTTGCTAGATGTGCATAGACAGTTATGTTTCTATCTACATAAAACAAAATATGTCAGAATGACTGATCAGTTGTTTGTATCCTTTGCTGATATGAAGTTGGGTTAGCTAAATGGTTTACTGATTGTATCTCTTTTATTTACAACAAATCTGATATGACTTTGCCATGCAAAACACATGCTCATTCAACCAAAGCTGTAGCTACCTCCTCTGTTTTCCTCTCAAGAATTTCCATGGATGACATTTGTTGAGCAGCAACTTGGGCTTCCCCTCACACCTTTGTCTTTCATAAGTTGGATCTGGTGTATGGAGGAACATCTTTCAACTCAGTGGTGCTCAGAAATATCCTTCCTTGAATCCACCCAGGGTTCTAAGTAGCTGGGGACTGGCCCATCAGTCAAGGACAGAATGAAAATGGACAACATCAGAAAAAGAAGTTATGCACTTACCATAGTGTTCCATCTGTGTTGTCCATTTTCATTCCTCCTTGACTCCCCACCCATCAGCCCCCAACTTTCAATTTATTTTAGAAGAGTGAGCGGATCTAACAAATTTGTTGCATCTTATGAACAGTACCAGCTCCAAATGTGGCATTGCCTGGTTGTGTCTCGCTCTCTGATATATATATATATATATATATATATATATATATATATATATATATATATATGTGTGTGTGTATATATATGTGTATATATAAGACATACATACATATGTAGGAGGAGGAGCTTGAGAGTTCTAAGGTGCCACGAGCTTTTACAGCGGCCAAGTTGGATCTGACATCTTGGATCCGGACCCATCAGTCGAGGAGCAATGAAAATGGGCAACACAGATGGAACGTTATGGTAAGTACATAACTTCTTTCTTATTTCCACCCGAGATAGTACACACACCCCAGCCCCCACTACCATTATACACCTCTGAGAAGGCCTGATGCTTTCCCGTGCTGGTTGTGCTGAAGATAGATGCACACAAATTTGTTTTGTCCTAGGGGTTGGCTTTTATGTGCCCTGGCACCTGCCATATCACAGCAAAAGTGAGTGACTTGTAGATCTAGGAGCCTGCTTAGGCAGCTTGCAGTCCTGTTGGGCTTCTGCCTGTTGAAGCCAAAGATCTAATGAAGAGATCACCTTTTTTTTTTGATATGTAGCTTTGTACCTACATCACTGTCTATTTCCATGGAAGACGCACTCCCTGACTGCCAGCATTACTACTGTGTCCTGTGACAAATATGCTGAACCCTAAATGTACACCACTGACATACTAGAACATTAAGGCATTCAGAATATTATCCCATTAGCCTAAAATGTATGCCACCATGAGCTTTGCCAGAGTTTTTGAAAAATGTGGGAAACAAAAACATGCTAATGCTGAATCATATTATCAGAGACTAGCAGAAGTAAATTTAGAAGTAATAGTAAGTTATTTCTGTACTCCTGTAACCACCTTTTTCTACTGTACTTCCCAAACACCTTTCATCTGTTCTTGTGCTAGTACTTCTTTCTATTTTCCTGTGATTCTTTTCTGTCATCTGTTTTCTTTAATCATCTTCCTTACTAACGTCTGTACTCTTGATTTCTCAGAAGCAGTACTCAAAAAGAGTATGTTGCATTTTTTACTTTTTCTTTAACCTGCTTATGTAAACTTACGGTATTGTTTACATTATTTCATGTCGTATGCCATGGAAATTTTCTCCCTCAGCCTCCACTGAAAATGACTACCTTGGATCCAGTCAGACTTTCCAGGTAAACAAATGGAAATAAATAAATAGCATAATGATGCAGAGAATTGCCAGATGAATATGTTTTCTGATGTGTATGCAGACACGCGCACACAAAAACACAGTTCTACAGAAAAGTTGTGGCATTGACACTGGAGGCTTTGAACTAACAGGAAAACAGATGTAAATTACTATAAAGTAATTTTAAGCTTCAGTGATCTAAATATTTTGTCTAGCCATGTGTATAGTATAGTTCGCTTTATTAGTTGTTGGTTTTCTAATGTCATTTACCCATTTTGTTAGCCACATATGTTTAAATGTTATTCTGTTGTATCTGTGTTTAGCTGTCGTCATGATATTGACATATTTTTGAGTAAAATTTCTGACAACTTGATTTTTCCTGATTGCCACTACTTGTATGGTTAGGTCTTCCTGATGTGGCTGACTAAAAAAGTTGATAGGGTTTTTATGTATATATATATATCTGCTTTTAGAATTGAAAATACACTCTGAGCACCAAGCATCCTTTATCATAGTATGAATTAAAATAGGGGCATGCAATGAATAGCAGCAACAACAGCAAAAGATGCAAATTTTTCTGCAGTTCCAGCAGGTTTGTTTGAGAGGTTTTGCAGTTAATGAGCTGTCAAAATTGATTACACAGCTGGAAGGGTTTCAGGTAGATCATTTAGCGATTTCAGCTGCCCTTACAGAAAAAGAGTACTGACCCTTGCTTTATGCTGGACTATTTTAGGAGATGCTCTTTGAACGTTATTGATCCACTGCAGAAGTGAAGCAGGTTTCCAAGTTGGTGGGTGTTGGTTGACTAGAAAGTTTTTTTTCTCCTCCTGTCTTGCAATCTGAAGCCTAATTGTGCTGATTTGAGAAATAGTTTGGACTGCATACGTGTCACTCTTTTGGATGATCTTGTGTAAGACTGCAGTGGGTCTGCAGGCCTTGGTGCAGATTGTTTTGACCCTGATCACTAATGATTATTATGCTACAGAGCATATGACAAGGCTGCATTTAACAAGATAAATTGGAACCTAACAGAATCAGGTGTTCTCCTTCTGGAATAATGCTCTTCCTGCATGTAGGACAGTGCTTCTAGCTAGTGTTGAAAAGTGATTTCCATATCATCTTTGCGGCAGCCTGACTTAGTTTACTGAAAAGGCTTTCTGTGGTGTGATGTCACCTGGAAAAATGCTCAAAAGACCTGATAAAATTGCTAACTCACTTTTCTCAATAGCCGCCACAGTTTGAGCTTTGACCCCTCTTCACTGTTTGAAAGAGTGGAGTTATTTTATTTTATTTATTTATTTGCATCTCTGTTAGTAAGTTATAGATTAATGAAAAAAAGACATTTTCAGAGTTTAGTTTATATCTTTCTTTCCAGGCAGTCTCCTAGGCAATCTGTGCCCCCTTAGAAATTTAGTGCTAATACTGGAAGTGAACACCTGATTTATGTTGCACCGATTACTTGATGCGTAATTGAAAGAGTTTTATCAGTTATGCGAAAGAAACTTTTTAATCAGAACAGAGGCCATGGTAAGGAGGGGAGAGTGATCTGATGAAACAGGAACACAGTAAGTGCTGATATTGGGCAACCCCTTCCCACATCCTCCCTGCCTGGAGATTTGCACCCCCAAAACGCACGAGCACACGCACACACATTTCCATAGGTCTGAATATACTAACTCTAAAACTACGCAACAGTGTGGGAAAGGGAAGAAGATTCATTAACCCCACAGTTCACCATTCTAACCAAACATAACTGTATTGCTTTTGATGAAACATACAGCCAGTTCCTATTTCAGCAGCCAAACATATTTTGTTTGAATGCACGAAGCCAAACATAAAATATCCACTCACTAGTTTTGCTCCGATCAGTATTTTCCCCCAAAAGGACTTGTGGCTGCACAGTTGCTTCACTGCTGTCCAACTTTAGCCCCAAAAGGACTTGTGGCTACACAAATGCTTCACAGATGTCCAACTTCAGCTCTCAGCAGTTCCCTCATTGTTGACCAGCATCATCATTTTATTTGTACTGTCAATTTATCTTCACTCTTCAGTCTTCAAGGTTATAGTCTGAACTGAAATGAGTGAATCAGCATATGTTTTGAATTAGATTCTTCATTTGCTTATTTCTGTATATTCTCAGCTCATATTTTAATGTGTTTTGGATGCTGCAAAGTTTGCAAGATACCATATAAATTTTCTAATACTTCCATTTTTTCAGCACCTTTTTGACTTAGATGACTGAGGTATGTGTGTTTGGTATATTTATAAATACATTCTGACCTTTGGGCTACAAGTAGTCTGTGATCAGAAAGGGGTGATTGCAGATATTAAGATCACTCTGCAATGTAGACTTTTTCCCCCAGGGAGCTACTGCTACATGTCACCCCCATCCCATAAACTGCTATGTCAGCTCTCACTCTTCAGATTTTTATTGCCACACACCTGCTAGAGCACAGGCTTCTAATGCCCTCAAACTGCCTTTGGGATTGCCCATTAATGTTAGGTTTTGCATGATTTTTTTTCTTTCTTTGCTCTTGGAATGTTTGTTGCTTAGTTGTTTGCCTTCTGGAGCAAACTTTGCAGGCCCTCTTCCTTAAAAAAAGAAAAAAAATCCAAAGAAAAGCCCTCCATCACCTAACACACACAGAGAAAGAAAACAAACTCTAAAAAGTAGCTTAAAGGTATTGTTTTAAACTATCTGTTGCAACTTGGCTGTTTGGGTGGCATCTTTTCTGAGGTCATCTGCTTAGTTATTTTGATTGTATGTTGTTTTTGGGCTTTTACCATCTTTTCCAAAATAAAGCAAAGTTTCAATTGCTGACTGTGTAAGGACAAGATCCTTCCACAGGACAAACACGTTAGGTGTGTCTTTTGCTTGGAAAAGGAGCACATACCAGAAAGATGAAATATATGTAAGGATTTTAATCTTTCCACGCTTTGCCATAGAAGGACATTTACATCAAGCCATCAAGCTCTCCCTGCTTGTTGTGAGACCTTTGCATGAGCAGACTATCCTTCGATGTTCAGCAGTACCCTTTAACCGTCAGGTAGTCTGCTCTGAGCCCTTTTAGCTTTCTTAGTTATTTTTGTAGTCCGCCAAGAATAAAAAGAGACCAATCTGTAAAGTTGCCATTGGGGCTACAGAGCCTGTGGTAAAGAAGGTGGATTTCATTGGTTATATATGCTGGCAATGACTCCCCAATTCCTCTAGTGTCTATGTTGTTGAGCAGCTGGTATATTTTCACCAATTGTTAATACTAATAATGTCATTATATTGGAGTGATTTAGTGTGGGACAAAAAGGTCTTGGTGATTTCTGAAACATTGGTGCCTGGGTGAGCCCACAGATAGGTCATTGACACTGACTACTGGAAGTTGGTTAAGGCTGTGGCTTTGGCTCAACAGAATCTGTCGAAATTCTTTGCTCTGCCAGAGTTTTATGATGAAGCTAGAGTTCCCATGCAATGGGACTCTGTGACCTCCAGGTCTTTTACAGTTTCTCCTCTGTACTGTCCTTTAATCCTAGTGTCAGCAGATACCATGCCAGTGTTTGGGGCCGTCATCATTTTCATCAGTTGCAAGGCTGACCAGGTCAGTGGAGGTGTCGCACTGGCTTGCAGTTTGACTGTTCAGCTGGTTTTCGACTGAGGTCTTTGGATGTTCTGTTAGGGTGGAGACATTGCTGTTACTGCCAACATCCTCCTTTTTTTCACCATCAATATCTGCATTCCCAGCTATAGGTGGAGGAGTCTTGGGGTACTGTTTTGACTATGGTTTTGTCTCTTGATGTCAGTTATGGACCATTAGAGGCTGTTTGGTCTCCTTGTCCCCTTTATGACTTCAACACTTGTCTCTGTCAGCGTCTTGGCTGCTTCTGTTGGCCAGCCAGTGTAGCCTCCTTAACTGGACATTGGGACCCAGCACTTCATGTGGTCCAGCTGACTACTTCAAGCTACAGGAGCTTTTCTTCCCCTTTTTTCTGAGGTGACTTCTCTTGTGCATAAGGCCAGTTGCAGAAGGAAGCACCTCAGCTCTTCCTAGGAGCCCCACGCACCTGATTTGGACAAGAGTTAGAATGATGTTGACTCCCTAGCAGCCAGCATTAATTATTACTAGTTCTAAGAGGTTCTGGAGATGATGAGGCAAAAAGTGGGATGGCCACATATTGTATGCCCCCCCCACAAGTACCCCCTCAGGAGGGCTCACAGGTCCACCAAACAAACTTCATGGGCGATTCCTGTTATGTTGTCCAGATAACTGCTAAGGTAGTGTAGGCCGTAACTGATACAGTGGCACTATACTGAAGAAAACTGGTAGTGTGCTAGGTCTTCCCAGGGATTAGAGGTTCTGGTCAGAGACCCCCCAGATTGGGCACATGCTGGTGGTTCAGTGGCACTTGTAAGCCTGATGTTCATCTGGCAGATAAAGAATCTAGCTGACTTGACTGCTTGGGAAAGTATATTTGTGTCCTCAGCCTTAGTTTTGTTCTACTTAAATGATCATAGGCGATTACTAGGCTAATGGTCTTAGAACATTTTTAAGTGTATCAGTTAGTGCCCAAATGTTCCCAGTTATCAATGCCCAAGGACTAGAAAGGCTTTGGTATCTTCCTGTGCTTTAAGGCATCTACAAGCTGCCACTATCCTTAAGGAACACAGGTGACAAGCCAGGGGTAAATTTGCAATTGCCTATCTATTGGTCCAAATTGCATTTGAATAGACTTAGGGAAGAGCTCTGTTTCACATGGATGAGAAATCTGTTCCAGAAAAGGGCAATCTCTGAAATACATACCTGTCCCTCCAACATGTTTTATGATGTCACTGAGGTTTAGATCCTTAGATTGGGTAATTGTAGTGCCGTTTGTTTTGCAAATGTGTAGCAGATTCAGCAGGGCTTGATTGGAAAAATGCCCTGGAGGTTAGGCATAGATTGCCCCTCGGTAGTATGTAGGAGACTTGAGTATAGGGACAGGGCTTTCAGGCAGTCTGCATAGAACATGTTATTTACACCATTTATTCTTTTAGCAAAGAAACTCTGTGGCTGCTGCAGCTGTTGCAAATGGCCTGTCAGGTACATGCTGAAGGGTGTATTATAACTGATTATCGGTCTAATGAAGCCCGAGTGTAGTGAGACTGTGATCTTAAATTTGGATGCCTTACTTATAAGTTGTACTACATGGAAGGATTTTCTCACCGCCATGGACACATGGTGATCAAAGTTCAGGTTACTGACAACTTGAGTTCCCTATTCCCTTACCACTGGTGTACTCTTGGGGGGGGGGGGTGTTATCAATTTACTTTGCAGGGGGTGGTTGCCTTCCCAAAGGCTGTAATTATGCATTTTTTTGCACCAAGCTTTAGGCCATGGCTCTGTCACCAGTTATTTGTCTGTCTGTCAGACCCTCGTGGAGGATATCTTCATCTTTGGGAGATTCAGTGTCTGCAAGAAGCTTGCAGTCCTCAGCAAATTTGGCTAGCCAAAGGCACTCTACATTTACCTTGAATTAAGAAAAGTATATTCCAAACAGGAGAGGTCCCAGTACCGAGCCCTGTGGGGACACCATTAGTAACATGCCCCTTGGTGTAGTTGGATTCCCCCACCCTAACTTTATATGTGTCCCATCTGTGAGCCATTTGCATATCCATTGGTCGACATAGGGATTTATGCCAACATTTCTGAGTTTGTCTATAATACCCGAGTGAAATATTGTATCAAATGCCTTTACTAGGTTGAGGTAGGCAGCATGCACTATTTTGCCTTCAGTCATGGCTCTAATAACCTTCTCGACGTCCACTAGGTTTAGTAGACATGTATACACAAGGTGAACCTGAACTGGGGTCAGTCCAGTGTTTGAAGATTTCCTTTGTCTTTGTTCATCAAGTCCATGATAATTCTTTCCATGGCTTTTTATGTAAAGTAGTCAAACTTGTGTCTGTAGATACCTTGGTCTGTGATGGTCCCCCTTTGTGTAGAAGGATGACTGTTGTAGTCCTCTATTCCCTAGGGATGAAGCCTATGTGGAGGGTGTGGTAGAATAGAGATTCTAGTGGGCTTGAAAGGTCATATTTCAAGCTGTTTAAGAGACATCATGGGGTATTATCAGGACCCATCAGTGCATTGTCTTAAGCTTTAGAGATTGTAGTGAGGACATGTTCTTTAGTGATAGTTTGAGGAGAAATGGCAGAGGGTATTTCTTTGAGAACAACTGGAATTGATAACTGTGAAATTGGAGCTAAATTTCTCAGCCAGCAAATTTGCTGTATCCTCCATCTTTGATATAGGGAGTGCCATTTACTATTAGTTTAGCACACTGATGGGTGTTCCCATTAAGTTTGCATACATAACTGAAAAATGCCTTATGATTATTCTTAGTATGGAAGGCTGTTTTTGCCTTGAAGTTGGCTTTGGTGGACTTGATTAATACCTCAAGTTGCTTGGTGGGACTGGTGAGGGTTTTTTTTCCCTATTGGGCATAGCCCTTCCTAGTTTTGGTCAGGATTTTCTTTCTTTTATGGTACAACCTGTTTATACTGGGGTTCGGCCAATGAGGCTTGTTTTTAGAGATTGTCCTAAGTTTATTTTGGTTTGGTACTGCTGTTTCTTTGCAGTTATTTGCATGCATGTAAAGGGATTCCATAAACTTTTCAGTGTAGGCCACAGTGTTCTCAGACTTTGAGGGGATTGGAATTTAGCTATGCCATAGCTAATAGGAGGTAGTTTGACTTGGAAAAGTTCTTTAAAGTTCTGGGTTTTGCTAGGAGTTTGGGGTTTATATTTATTTCAAGGATGACCGCTTTGTGATCTGATCTGACCAGTGAGGACATTACACCTGGCTGAGGGAGGATGAAACATTCTGTTATTTCTGAGTACCAAATCCAGGATATGTGCACCCCTAGTAGGTGTGTACACTAGTCAGTCCAGTGTGTTGGCATTGACAAAATCCAGGAATCTTTGAGTGTGCATGTTAGTGGTTGTGTATGTATTCCAGTTAATGGTGGGATAGTTGAAGTTACCTGTAAATATGGTGTTGGGCTGAATGGTGAGTGACTGCAGTACATTCAGATATATGGTATGATTATCCTGAGTCCTAGACTGAGACCAAAGCTAGCAAGGATATGGTATGGGACTTTACCTAAAAAAACTTAAAACAACACCAACTATACTCTGTCGCATATCGTCTACTCAGAGGTGATATCTGCTTAACATACAAGGCCATGTCAAACCCAGAGCTGTTGTACATACTACACTTAAAGGAATCCCAATCCATCAGAGCCACACGCTCCAGGGATCTAAACCTCGTCATCACAATAAACAAAACATTCTGGAGAGAGAGGTTCCTGACAGAGAGACTCCCCAGACTCTGGAATAGACTACCCATACATGTCAAGCTGAGCGCCTCTTTGGCCCTCTTCAAAAGGAACCTTGACGATTGGATGGGAGAAAGGAAATTCACCCCGGGGATCACGTCAGTCATCCTGCTAGACAGGGGTCCAGGGAAGTAAATGGTGTGGGAAGAAATAGCCAGGGAATTGTTATGGCTAGGCTTGTATAGGCCCCAGGACCGATAGCGTAGTACCAACCTATGAACCTAAGGTTAGTTGTACATTGAGTAGCTCGTCATATTGTTTGACCAAACTTGCGGAGTGCTTGCTTGTTATGTAGGTCAGTGTACCACTACTTCTTGTTCTTTCTTTTGTGGTAGTTAGTCTAAATGTGTGGAAGGCATTATAGCCTTGCATTGCTGGGGTGCCTTCTGCTGCTTTTACACCATGTCTCAGTAACTGCACAGATGTCAAAAACTCTCAAGGGTGAGTAGTGTTTTTCTAGGGGATGGAGCTTCTTGTTGAGGCTCTTAGCATTGAGCAATAACACTTTTAGTTTACCTTGAGTAGAGTTTAGTATGTCAGAAGGTTTATCAGGTTGGCATTGACTAAAAAAGGTACTTTAGGACTGGATAACATTTTGGTCAATATTCCAAAGCCTACTGGGGACAGATGCAAACCATCCCTGGCAAAGCAAGCGTGGTCCTTTGATCATGTACTCCAAAGACAAATAATGGACCCCCTTATGACACCAGTAACTAAGCCATTCGTTTGTCAGCCATCATCTCTCTCTATTGTGGTGGTATTCTTGGAGATTGAATGCTGCTCAGTGATAGGCTCATACCCGCCTGGGAGACGCAATCTGAAATTTGTATCATGTCTCTCTTTATCTAGTCCACATATGTATATCTCAGGTTAATTATGCCCACATGGACTATGACAGAGTCATATTGTTACTTGTGGTTCAGTGTCCTGATTGTGTGTGTGATCTGGTGGATCCTGGCCCCTGATAGGCAACTGACTGTGGCTTTCTTGTTGCTCAGCTTGGTGAGTGAAGCATCAGCATGTTTCACAATAGAGTCTCCGATGCTAAACTGATGATTAATTAATTTAACAGTCTGGCAATTACATAACTAAAAGTAATGTCTTTCAGCTTTTCATGGTTAGGGGTTGCTACAGCAGAACTCCGGTCCGCTAATGATTGGTAGTGGAATTTTACGGTGCCCAGTTGCCAGCCAGATGCCCAACATTCAAAGAAGGCACACCCATTCACACACGCACCTACCTGCATGTCTTTAACGTCACTCGACCGCGGGGAGAACATGCAGACTCCACACAGAAGGTGCTCCAGCCAAGAATCGAACGGGAGAACCTCTTGCTGTGAGGCGACAACGCTAACCACTGCACCACCGTGGCCATAGTCTGGCAATTACATGACTAATTTAAAATTACTTGCGTATGATAATCCAGCATAATTAGAACTGGAATCCAGAGTGACGTACGTGCCTCCTGCCAACCCATGATTATTAATGCCTTAAATACAGCTTTGTACATTTAGTCTTCCATGTTTGGAAGCAACACATTTCTTGATAACTTATTGTGAAACAATATTCAATATTTTGTGTGTGTGTGTCTATATATAGTGTGTGTATATATATATATATATATATATATATATATATATATGTATTATGTATGTGTGTGTGTGTGTGTGTGTATATGTGTATATATATATATATATATATATATATATGTGTGTGTGCATATGTAAGTGTTCACATGCATATAAACTTCTGATCCTAGTTCATGTCAGAAAGTTGATACGGGTACAAGTCCTTCCTCAGTCAGAGGTCATGTGGCAGCTATGTCTGACTTTCATGTGGGTCAGGATTTATTTCCTTTGATATACCTTAAGGGATGTGTAAAGTATTTCTTAAGAGTATCTCCCTTCTGCATCCTCTCATTAGGGGAACCTGTAACACCCTTGGATTTGTTCATGTTGAAACACTTGCCCTTTTGACTGAACAAGCAGTGTCTGCAGAAGACCATGTTCTTGGGAGCTATAGCTTCAGGTTTGTCAGTTAATCCTCCACACCTAGTGTTTTGTAGGTAAAGGATTTTGCAAAAGACCACTCCCCCATTTACGCTAAAGGTTGTGACCGAGTTTCATTTTAACCAGTCATCTGATTTTCTGGTGTTCTGAAGAAAGTACTGCACCAGAGGAGTGTATTTACTACATTGCATGGATATCACTTGGCAGTATAAATATTGTCTGGGCAGGACAGTTTAAAAACTAATCACCTCTGATCGCATATCCTACTCTCAGGTTCAAAACGACCACAAATCCATCCCCATAAAATTCTGAAGCAGTATCTCAGCCCTCCTTAGTCCTGGCAAAAAAAGTCAGCCCCAGCTCCCCTGATCATATCGTAGCCTTCAATTTTAACACATTCTTCATAGACTTTATAGCCAAGCTCACCTCTTCTTCAATAACAACTCACTACCTCCTGTCACTTCTTCTCTTATGCACAGTTCGTCTCCTATCTCCAGTATAAACCACCCTCCTCCTTTTTCCTTCAAACCAACCGCTGTCAATACTATAAGAAAACTTCTCCTAAAACTAAAATCTTGCACCAATGCCCCTGACAACCTACCATCTAACTTCCTTAGGCTAGCTGCTGACGGCATAGCGCTCCCCATCTGTAGTCCAATCAATCGTTCTATACAAGAATCCTATGTACCCCTCCTCTGGAAACAATCCTTCATTATTCCTCTACACAAAGGTGGCAACAATACAGAAATATCCAACTTTCGCCCAATAGCAATTCTTTCCCTTATCTCCAAAAGTTTTGAAAGATGTATCCACCTGCAGCTATTACCTTATCTTTTAGACAACAATCTACCAACTCCAACACAGCATGGTTTCAGACCTGGACACAGTACTATCACAGCCCTTCTATCCTTCCTCTTTAACACCAACCAAGACTCAGGAAATATTGTAGCCACCATTCTCCTCGACCTTTCAAAGGCATTTGACACTATTTCCCATAGCTTACTTTTGTCAAAACTCTTGCAACTCAATCTCTCCTCCTCTTCCATCAATTGGTTCTTCAATTACTTTTCAAATAGGCAGCAGGCATAATAAGAATAACTTGCACCTCTCCTTACCTTGACACTGCAACAGGCGTCCCCCAAGGCTCTATCCTGGCAACTTTATTATTTAACATTTTCATTAACGACTTTCATCTCTGTATCCCAAACACTAAACTAGGCAAATATGCAGATGATTCTATCATCTGCTCAGCTGACTCGCTCCCCAAACTCATGCATGCAACTCAAGTCATCACCTTCAACAACACTGAGACACGGATGCTTAATAACCGCCTTGCTCTTAATGCAGCTAAAACAAAAACTATGATCTTTAACCTATCTAAGAATACCAAATTAGACAAACACTCCTTCTCCATACTAAGCCAAAACATGACCCCTATTGAAGTAGTCCCCTACACTAAGCTCCTTGGTGTTCACATCGATGAACAACTAAAGTTTGACATTCATCTTCAAACCAACATAAAACCCACCAGAAGCTCGGAATGCTCTATCTTCATAATCACTTCCTAACTCCTTCATCCAAGCTTTCTCTCTCTATAACACCTACCTCCCACACCTACGGTGCACCTATCCTTACTAATCTACAAGCCACACTTAAGGCTAAACTGGCTTCCTGTTACAATAAAATCGTCAAGTTTGCCACCAGTTCCAAATCCTCTTCTCACCATTGTCACCTTACAGTCCCTGAATTGGCTAGAACTCCCCAACTATCTCCTCCACATTCAGCTTCCTATTGTCCACAAGCTTATCTTTAAGCCAGCACAGTGCCCCTCTCTCACATCCATCCTTACCTTACATCTCCCTGATTGACCCATTAGGTCCAACAGTCAGAATCTCCTCAAGGTTTCCAAACCCATACTTACTCCTGGACAACTACTACTGTCATTTTCCCTAGGAAGTAAATGGAATTCACTTCCTCCCCATATTCGAACCACCCAGAACCTCTCCACTTCCAAGACTCTACTCCACTCCCATCTCTCCTCTTCTTGGCGATACTCCTGCTCCCACCTCTCTTAATCTATAATCCCTAATATGTCTTATGGTTTCTAATCCACCCATAATTGTATTCTCACCATCTCAGGTTGTTCAGAACCTCTTATTGCAAACTATAATGATACTGCAGCACTGCTTATGATACTTAAACTTGACTTTGTAAATACTAGACTACACCAATAGATCAGGGACTTCCAACACATTTTACAACATCTGATGATCCTGTTTATACAATCACTCTGTATAATTCTATACCACCTCAGTGATTTTTATTGATTTGTATTAACTTTTATTTGTGTAATTGTATTGATTTTATTAATTATATTAATTCTTGCTGTATTTTTTGTCTGTACGTGGAGGTTTTCTACCCGGGCATCCATTGAAAAAGGGCTCATTTCGGCCCAGTGGACTCTCCCGGTTAACAAACTGGAAATAAATGTAAAGTAAATTAAAGATTTCAGAAAAGTTTCTAAACTATGCCCTTTTGAAGAAGGTGACAAAACTTTGCCATTTGGTTTTCTTCTTGTAGTTTTCTACTACAGGTATGGGAAGCAGCTGCCTATGATGTCCAAGAGACATTCTCCCAGGACTGGCACAGCTTCTACAGCCTCAGCTAGGAGTTATATACAGAAAGTTAAAGACGGCAGACCGTTTTTAGCAACTATGAATGTTTATGTACTTAACATAATAGTATATCTCTTGGGATGGTTCAGACATCCTTATCCTACTTTCCTTTCCCCTTGTCTCGGGGGGGGGGGGGGCAGGTGTCTTGGTTATTTTTGCATAACCAATGTCAGACTCTGGAGATGGAGGAAGACTGATTCTGGGTATTGTGGGAAAGACAAGTTGTGAATGTATCCTGGGAAAGTTTAATTTATCTTACTACATGTGTGCTGCATGCACAAGACCTGAAGGTAAAAAACACCACTCCCAGCAGATGTAGTGTTATGTATATAACTTTCATTTGCTGTACTGTGTAGAGTGGCACTGTTAAATTCCAGTACACAATAAGTATTGTCTAATTATTACAAACATACATAGCTTGTGAAGCAAGATGACTGCTGATGTTTTAATTTAATAAGTGGGTTAGTCTAAAGACCTTTTTCTGTCACAACCCAGTTGCAGATGTGCACTATAGACAGAAGAATAGTACATACATAATATTAAGCATAGTAACAATGCATAAAATATTACAAATCACAGTTTAATATGAAATACAGAGCATAATTAACTTACAATATTGTATACCTGCACAGCTGGTTGCAGATGCTGAGCAAGCATTATACAGTACAGAAGTCCTTGTGAGTGGTCTTGGTGTGATTATGCTGATTGTTACTAAAATATTTGCATAGTGTTATGTATGGATATTGGTATATGCATTAAAATATGCCAGAAACCTGACAGGCAGTGGATAAAACAGTATTAAAAGTATCGTAAATGAAGTTATTAGTGAATTGCAGACAGCAAACCACTACATAACCAGCCAGAATGTAGCTATTTGATCTATCCAATGTATGTATGCATGTATATTTGGTTACATTGTATAAACTGCAAACTGCAGAGAAATGCAGACAGCATGTAACTAAACTGGTTAATTTCTGTTAAGTATTTGTGTATTGCACATACAATCATATGGTTGCAGATGTTCTTCTTGTTTCACTGTTGCAGTCATCACATTTGGGTTAACCCTGCCATGGTAGCCCTCGGCCGGCCCGAATACCAGAGGCTTAGTATTTCTGTATCAGTTGCTGTCACTTGAGGACTGACATCAGGTCGTCAGTAGTATAAAGTAAGGCAGCCAATGCCATTACATCAGTCTTTCTTGCCATAAAGCCCGAAGCGGAAACAGTTCAAATGCATGCCGGTCGGCCGCTACCTGAGTTTTCATCTCCGAACTGAAGTTGGAGTCTTCTAAAGCCAAGTACCCCATTGGGGATCCTTTTTTCTTGCACTAACCGCTGTCAAAAAAAGTTAACAGTTGTCTCGCCTGTAGAAAGCAAATACCACACCGAGTCTTCACTCTTACTACGACACTTGTTTAGACCCAGACCACGACGTCCCCCGTTATCGCTTCTGTGCTTTGTTCAATGCCATAATTATCTGTCATTGGGCCCTTATTGTAGCCAGGATGTTCTTCGTTCCACATTGCTGCAGTCCTTACTATTGGGTAGTCCGCTGTCCAGTCGGCCCGAATACCAGAGTATAAGGCTGACGTCGGTCAGGGCGCATTAGACTGACGTCAGTACGTCAGGGTACTAATGCGCATGACCAACGTCATATCCTCAGTCTTTTTTGCCGCATGGTCCGATGCAGAAGCAGTTTTGCGAGTGCAGGTTGGCGTTCTGAAATATTTCCGAAGCCGGAGTTTCAGACCGAATCAGAGTTGGCTAAGTACCCGTTGGGAACATTTTGGTTTTCTTGCCTCAGTATTTAACCGGATGTCAGAAAAAGTGAATAACTGTATTTCTTGTGGGAAACAGATACCTCATAGGGATTACCATACCTTGTGTATACCTTGTTTAGGGCCTGAGCACGACGTTGTTGGATGCCGCTCTTGTGCTAGGTTTAACAAGCGCACTATTAAGAGGCGGTTAGACTGTGCCAGGTTAGTGTTTGGGAAGCGTTGCAATTATAAAATGCCGTCGGATGCTCCGACGCCCGCTTCGTTCAAGAAGCGCAAGGACAAAACAGCGAAGCCTAGGGTTGATGAACCGGCAGTCCCGGACGTCGGTTCTTTAGAAGGCTCAGTGGAGCCAGAGGTTTTGCCAGGAGTTTCTTTGGAGTCTCAGGCAGAGACTTTACTGTTACAGGATGTGCCTTCTCAGGAGGTAGGCCAGGCTGAGGGGCTTCTCAGGTAACTGTTCTTCCCTCTCTTCCCAAGGTAGTTAGAGCCTCTCCTTCTGTTGCCAAAACTTCTTTGAGAGGTAGGCCAAGTTCAGCTTCAGTGGGGGCTTCTCCTAGCATTTCAGGTTCTGTGCCTAAGAAACATATGCTTAAAATGGCAGAAGATTTGATTACTATGATTAGAGGTTCTATGCCCCTCCTGATAAGAGGCCTAGGGTGGAACCGAGTTTGATAGTTTTGAACAGTGTTCAGAGGCTTCTGAGTCTTCTGCAGAAGATTTGCAGGAGTATCCTCCTTATTCTGATTCTGATGTGGATGATTCCACTCCTACAGCTTCTCCTCCTGAGGATTTCTCATTTTCAGAGACTCTGCATTCCATGAGGGAGCACTTTAAATGGGAAGGCCAGGATTACTCTGATTCCAGGAAAAGGCTTAGGGAATTCTTGTTTTGCCCCAGCATAGGCCCTTAGCTATACCTCCTGTGTTGAATGTGGTGGAAGATGTCTTTGCAGAGGCTTCCCTGAACCCTGATTCTTTGCCTCCTGCTCCTGTTAAACCTGATAGGTACTATAGGGTGCCTGAAGCTCATAAGTATCTTTTTAAGAGTCCTAGGGCAGACCGAAACTGTTTCTCAGGGACCTAAAGGTGTTAAGGCCTCTGTGGTTAAAACCCTGTTCCCACTGATAAAGAGGCAAGGGCTTTGGATAGATGGGGAAAGAAAGTGTATACTTCTTCCACTTTAGCCATGAGGCGTTGAATTGTCAGTTTCACATGCTTAAATATCAAAATTATCTCCTTTCACAACTGAAATCTAAGGTGGATGCTTTGGCGGAAGGTATTGAGTGTAAAGAGTTGCTGGATTTAGTTCATGTGTCTGAACAAGTGGGTAAGCATTCCTTGCAATGTGGTTTTGATGCTGTACAGGCCTCCTCGAGGGTGGCTGCCACTAGTTCTGTTCTTCGCAGGCATGCCTGGTTGAGGGATCAGAATTTAGCTGAGCATGTTAAGACAAGGATTTTGGATGCTCCTTTACAGTCGGATGTGTTGTTTGGTTAGCCTGTGGAAGCAGTTTTAAAGAAAATGGAGGACAAAGCTAAGTCTATGCAAACTGTTAAAGATTTTTGCAGGTGCAGCCACCGAAGTTTAGTAGAAATTGGCCTACTAAGGGATGGACATATCCTGCTTATGATTCCCAGTCTAGGGGTAGGTCTAGGCGTGGTAGGGGCAGAGCTCAAGGTTCTTTTAGGCCTAGAACAGGAGTTCACCTGCTCAGACTTCTGGTGAGGGCAGGGGTCAGTCCTTTCGTAAACAGACCCAATGACCTGCCTTTTCAGCTGCCAGTAGATTCTCGTCTGGCAGCTCCTTTGGGAGGAAGACTGTCTCTTTTCAAGGAAAATTGGGATTTAATTACTCAAGACAGATGGGTGTTGGATATCATTCACCACGGTTACAGGTTTTATTTCCATACATTGCCCCTTTCAAAGGCATGCCAGACGTTCCTCCTCCACAAAGGAAAGAGGCTCACAAGCAAATTTCTCAGTTACTCCAAATAGGGGCCATTCAGCCAGTCCCTGTATCAGACAGGGGCCTAGGATTTTATTCTCGCCTGTTCCTAGTACCAAAGAAGGGGAACACGTGGAGACCAATTTTGGATTTATCTATCCTCAACACTTATCTGGACATTCCCAAGTTCAAGATGTTGACGTTACAACAGCTTTTACCTCTGCTGGGCAAAGATCACTGGATGGTAACTTTAGATCTCAAGGAAGCTTACCTTCATGTGCCTATAAGACTAACTTGCAGGAAGTATCTGCGTTTTCGAGCTGGAAATTCACATTATCAGTTCTCTGCATTGCCCTTTGGTTTATCTACTGCGCCCAGAGTATTCACAAAGGTTCTGGCTCCAGTGATAGCTTACTTCAGGCTAAAAGGAATTCAAATCTATCCTTACTTGGACGACTGCCTGATTCTGGCTCGAGAAAAGGAAGACCTTCTACAGCATCTGGAATATGTTATAGCAGTGCTAAGATGCCTAGGGTATTCTGTGAACGAAATAAAGTCCAGTCTAGTACCCTCTCAAGACATGTGCTTTCTGGGTGTGAGACTGAATACAGCAGCCCAGATGGCCTTTTTAACCCCGGACAAACAAAAGAGTCTATCACTTTACTTCCATCAACTATCTCATCAGTCCGTGCTGACTGCAAGGACAGTCCTTCAAGCATTAGGGTTCATGGCATCTTGTATTCTGGTGCTTCCCAATGCCAAACTGCATATGAGGAAGCTACAATGGTATCTCAAAATGTATGGACACAGCACTGCCAGGATTTGGACACTGTCATTCAAATAATACCTTGCCTTCAAAAGGAATTTTTGTGGTGGGCTCAGGAATGTCACCTAAACAAGGGACTCTCTGTGACCCGGCCAGAGGCGAGTCAGATTTTAACGACAGATGCCTCGGACATTGCTTGGGGAGCTCATCTGAATGGAAAGTGGATACAAGACAAGTGGCCTGCCAGACTACAGCATCTACATATCAACATGAAGGAGATGTTAGCAGTCCAGTTTGCATTAATGGCTTTCAAGGAGTTACTTCTTCCAGGGCAGGTGTTGATTCTAACAGACAACACAACTGTCATGTGGTACATCAACAAGCAAGGGGGAACACATTCTTATCCTCTATGCAGGCAAGCAATGATTTTATGGGAGACTGCGCTAAGCTTGCAACTAACTCTTCAGGCAAGGTTTCTGCCGGGAGCACAGAACTCCTTAGCAGATGTGTTAAGCAGACAAATCATGGATCCCCACGAGTGGAAACTGGATCTTCATGTATTTCAGAAATTGACAGTGTCATGGGGAACTCCAGACATAGATCTGTTCGCTTCTCCACTAAACCACCAGCTGCCAAAGTTTTGCACAAAGGGGTTTCATCACACTGCTTGGAATGTGGATGCTCTGTCTTTCAGTTGGAAAAACCTTCATGTGTATGCCTTTCCACCTCTGCCTCTTCTTCCAAAGGTGCTATTAAAAGTCAGACAAGACAAGCCAAGGATGATTTTGATAGCTCCAGATTGGCCTCGGCAACACTGGTACCCACTACTAAGGAGTCTGGTAAGGAAGCCTCCATGGCCTTTACCTTTGATTCCTCATCTGTTATCTCAGAAGGACGGTCATCTGCTCAATGTCAAGCTTCACTCTCTTCATCTAACAGCCTGGCATATTCTGTGTTGAAACACAGCAGGTCTCAACTTCCTCAACAAGTTTTAAATGTGATTATGGAAGCTAGAAGACCTAGTACAAGGAAAGGGAAGCCAGAAAAATGGAAGAGATTTTTATTTTGGAGTACAGCAAAGAATTTGGAGATTTCTGAGCCTAATTTGAGTGTGGCTCTTCAATATCTTACTGAGTTATTGGACAAAGGTTTGTCCTTCTCTTCCATTAAGATTCATGCTGCAGCAATTTCAGCTCACTATGATTGTGACCCACCATTGTTTTCGCATCCTTTGTTCAAGCAGTTTCTTAGAGGGGCAAAGAATATAAGACCCCCGTAGAGCTCCTACTCCTGCTTGGGATCTCAATTTTGTGTTGGAAAAACTTACTCTACAACCTTTTGAGCCTCGGCTACTGCTGAATTGAAATACTTGTCATGGAAGACTGCTTTTCTGTTGGCTATTACTTCTGCAAGAAGGGTGTCTGAGTTGCAGGCACTTATGGCAGTAGAGCCCTTTTGATTTTCCATAAGGATAGGGTATCATTACGTACTAATCCTTCCTTTATGCCTAAGGTGGTTTCTAGTGTGGCTTTAAACCAAACTATTCATTTGCCTACTTTTATGCAGACCCCCAAAATAAAGGGAAAAGATTTTGCACACTTTAGATGTACACAGGCAATTGCGTTATTATTTAAGCAGGACTAAGGATTTTAGGCAGTCTCAGCAGTTGTTTGTTTCTTTTGCTTTGAGTTCAGGGCAAGCCTGTGTCAAAACAAACTATTTCTAGGTGGATTGGGTTTTGCATTGCATTTTGTTATTCCCATCATGGCAAGGAGATTCCAGCTGGGATTAGGCCTCATTCCACTAGGGCTACTGCCACTTCAACAGCATTTCTAAGGGGTGGCAACTAAGGATATTTTGGAGGCAGCTACTTGGAGTTCAGTGCATACTTTCTCTAAGCATTATCACCTTCCTATCTACTCTAAGTCTAGGGCTGGTTTTGCCACAGCTGTTTTGCAAGGCATGTTGTCAGCTCCTACTTCTTTATGATTTGCCAGCCTCCCTTACCTCTGCTTTGGGATTCTACCCAATAGTAAGGACTGCAGCAATGTGGAGCGAAGAACATAGTACAGTTTTGTACCTACCATAAATGTAGATGTTCGAGGATCCACATTGCTGCAGTCCAATTACCTCCCTCCTTCCCTCTGTGTTTAGGGGTGGTTGTGTAGGTGAGGTTATATGCTGATATTTTTGTATATATCTTTTTGTATATATTGTACATATGTTTGGTGCAGGTATTTTGGGCCTTGTCTTTTTAGGGTCTTCTGACATCTGGGGCAAGAAAAGACTGAGGATATGACGTCGGTCATGCGCATTAGTACCCTGACGTACTGACGTCAGTCTAATGCGCCCTGACCGACGTCAGCCTTATACTCTGGTATTCGGGCCGACTGGACAGCGGACTACCCAATAGTAAGGACTGCAGCAATGTGGATCCTCGAACATCTACATTTATGGTAGGTACAAAACTGTACTTTTTCGTTTACAGTCTTCGAACTCTGATATGGATTCGGTAAGCCATTCGACAGCAGATCTTCTGAAAAAACATAAAGATAAAGACAGAGGCAGACTGCGCAGGTCCAAACCTACCGACGATGCTTCTATTAAGCTAGTCGTCAGTCCACCGGTACTCAGTGAGGCACTTTCGCAGCCCTTGATGCCCACTTCTATTGATTTGCAGGCCGCTACCGAGACCCTTTCGGAGTCTGGTATGCCGCAAAACTCCTCTTCTTCGACTAAGGGTCTTGCAGGCGTCTCTACCTTGGATGGATCTGGAGCCTCTGAGCAGGCACCGGCTTCCGTGGAAGTCCTTCACACTACAGAATCTCTACACAAACTGACGTCTTCTTTTGCGACTGACATTCTTTCAAAAATTACTGAGTTTCTTAGGCCCAGGTTCTGAACAACACCAAAGAAACCGACGACCCACTCTAAGGCACCTGCTACTTTGCCTCAGTCTCAAATGCTTAAAATGGTGGAAGACCTTATAATGCTGATCAGAGGAAGCCAAGCTACCCCCTCCAAAAGGAAGAGGGATCTGTCCCCTGTAGTTGTGTCTGAACAAGAGTCAGATGAATCTGATGCATCTGACTATGAAGACATGCAACCCCTTTCCACTTATGAGGATTCTGATGCAGAGGACTCCATTCCTTCAGCCTCTCCCCCAGAGGATTTTTCCTTTGGGAAAACCCTGCATACTTTAAGGGAGCATTTCCAATGGGAGTGTCAGGATTACCCTCAGTCTAAAAAGAGACTCCGGGAATTCTTAGATCTTAACAACATAGACCCTTGCCCATCCCCCTAGTCCTGGATGTTGTGGATGATGGTTTCCTTGAATCCACCTTGACTCCTGATGCCCTACCCCCTGCTCCTAGAAAACCAGACAGGTACTATAGAGTCCTTGACTCACACAAATATATGTTTAAAAATCCAGTAGCTGATCCTGAGGTCATTTCTGAAGGGCCAGAAGGGATTAAAGCAACCTCTGCTAAGAATCCCACACCCTCAGACAGGGATTCCCGAGCATTGGACAGATGGGGTAAAAAAGTATGCACCTCAGCTACTCTTGCTATCTGGGCACTAAATTGTCAGTTCCATATGCTGAAATTTCAGCAACATACCTTGGAACTCCTTAAACAAAAAATGTCTTCCCTACCTGCTTGGGCAGAATCTAAAGATTTACAAGACTTAATGCATTCTGCAAGCCAAAGTAACTAAACACACTTTGCACTGTGGTTTTAATGCCCTAGAAGCTTCTTGCAGGGTAGCAGTCACTGGATATGTCATTAGAAGACATGCATGGCTTAAGGAACAACCCCTGCCAGACCATGTCAAATCTAAATTGTTGGATGCCCCCTTGCACAAAGATAACTTATTTGGATCTAAGGCAGAAGAGGTCTTAAAAAAGATGGAAGAAAAAGCAAAATCTATGCAAGCAGTTAAGGATTTCTTACAAGTCCAACCCCCTAGGTTCAGGAAGCATTGTCCTGCCAAACACTGGTCCTTTCCTGCTCTGAGGTAAGCCAGCCCAACCTAGGCCCTGGGGAAACTGACCCCCCTCCAGACAGCAGCCCCAGGGAATGCAGAGATCTAAGCAATGGGCTACCTCCACTTCAAAACCAGGGAGTTCTAAGCCACCCCCTTATGGTAAGAACTCCCAATGACTACCCTCCTCCCCCCTCTGCTCACCTTCACTTACCTCAGGATGAAAACTCTTTTCATTCAAGCACCTGGGCCACCATAACCAAAGACGGGTCCTAAACATTGTGTCTCAGGGATACAAATTTTCCTTCCATACCCTTCCAACCCCAAAAGGGTTCCCAAATCTACCACCAAATCGGTGGGCAGAGGCTCAAAAGCAAATCCTTTCCCTTCTCTCCATGAGAGCAGTAGAGCATGTTACTGCAGGACAGATAGGCCAAGGCATCTACCCCAGACTGTTTCTGGTGCCCAGAAAAGAGGGCACCTGACACCCCATACTCAGTCTATCAATTCTAAAACACCTTCCTGATCCCAAAATTCAAAATGCTCACCCTCCAGCAGCTGCTACCCATGCTGTCCAAGGATGCTTGGCTAGCAACCCTAGATCTAAAAGAGGCCTACCTCCACATTCCTATCAGGGAATCGTGCAGGAAATATCTCTGCTTCAGGGCAGGATCTCAACATTTTCAGTTCTCTGCGCTTCCCTTTGGCTTATCTACTGCTCCCAGAATTTTTACAAAATGTCTGGTTCCGGCCAATGCCTTTTGCAGACAAAGTAGTATTCAAATTTACCCATACTTAGACGACTGCCTTATTCAGGCAGATGGCCAGGAAAAGCTGCTCAAACACCTGGCCTTTGTA
>NC_056733.1:55518434-55553434 GCF_019279795.1 Protopterus annectens
ATCACCCTTCAGAAGTCTGCAATGTTTAGAATTTCTAAGACTAGTAAGACTGTCTTATTCTACAGTCCCCCTTACTACTGTGTGCAACCAAACAAAGATGTCTAAAGTGTGATTCTGGATAAAACCCTCTTCTTTCATACATTTTTATATATACACATATTCACCTGATAGAGACCTGTAGGACTTCTCACTGCCTCAATACTGAAGCTTTATGAGCCATAGCTGTAAATGAATTAATCACCAGGCTAGAATATGCTTTACCTGTAATTGTTAAAAACAAAATTCTTATATTGATACTCTCTTCAAGCAGAGACTACCATGTCTTTACTGTTTGAAAGACAAAATGGATGCCTTTTATGGCTAGCGCTGCCTTGTTTCTCAGTATGTTAGTTTTCAGATTTTGTGTAAGCTATTTTTTTCATCTTGTAAATAAAGTCAGCATATGAAACTGCTTCCATAATTTGAGGAACAACAGAGGAATTCTGTTTCATACATATGTTTTCAATAGCCGATGGTGACAAAGCTTTCATCAGACTATAGCACCATCTTCATGGAATAGTAATCCTAGGGAAAGGAGTAGCAGTAACAAACTTACTCTGTATAGGAAGCTGAAATTGTACTATGCAGAAGAATATACATCTAACTATTTTAGAGATATTGGATGATAATGTTGAAAACAACATAGGTTCATAGGTTCGTACTAGGCTATCTGCCCTAGGGCATTTATAAGCCTAGCCAGAGTGTGTGTGGCTTTCGCCACCCATTGGGATGAGAATACTACGCCCATTTAGGGTTTAGTTTACTGTGCCTCTGTCTAGTAGTGACACAGATGACCCCCGGGGTAAACCTACGATCTCCCATCCACTCGTCAAGATTTCTCTTGAAGAGAGTTAGTGAGGGGCTCTGCCTAACATGGACTGGGATTCTGTTCCAGAGTGTGAGGAGCCTCTGGGTTATGAATCTGTCCCTCCAGCACGTCCTATTTATTTCTGTGTTGAGGTTCAAATCTCTTGCTCTCGTGGCTCTCGTGGCTCTGATGGATTTGGATTTTCTGAGGTGGAGCATGTCCATTAATTCCGGATTGGACATGGCCTTGTACGTCAGGCATAGATCACCTCTGAGTAGGCGGTATGCGACTGAATAGAGCTGGAGTTTCTTCAGCCGGGCAGCATATGACATATGTTTGAGACCCTTTATCCTCTTGGTGAGGAACTTTTGGGGTCTTTCCAACTGCTGCAGATGTTGGGTAAGATACATCCCAAATGGGGCATTGTACTCAATCATGGGCCTGATAAGAGAAGAGTACATGGGCACAATGACCTCTCTTGATCTAGATGTGAATCCGTTCATGATAAGGTGGGCAATATCGAAGGTCTTCCTATCCACCTTGACAATGTGAGTGTCAAATGAGAGGTTACTGTCAACTTGGGTCCCTAGGTCCCTGATTACCTCTTCCGTACTTAATGGATTACCACCTATGTGGTAATTTGTGAGTACCTTGTTTTTCCCAAAGGGTATGACTATACATTTTTTGGCATTCAGTTTAAGGCCATGGCTCTGGCACCAATTATCCGTTTCTACGAGGCCTCTCTGAAGGATGCTTGTGTCCACTGGAGTATCAATTATGGCACCCAGTTTGCAGTCATCTGCGAACTTTGTCAGCCACAATCCTCCTATGTTTGCTTGCACCTCGGAAAAATAAATGCCGAACAAGAGGGGTCCCAGGACTGAGCCCTGTGGGATACCGCTTGTGACTGGCTTAGAGTCTGACATGGCTCCAGCAATTCTGACCTTGTGGGTTCTGTCCTTGAGCCAGTTTGCAACCCATCTTGTGACATATGGGTTTACATTTAAGCTGGTGAGTTTGTCTATGATGCCCGAGTGGTGTATTGTGTCTAAGGCTTTTGCAAGGTCAAGGTAGGCTGTGTGAACTGCCTTACCCTCATCAATGGCCTTAGTGACTGTTTCAAAAAAGTCGACCAAGTTCCAAAGGCAGGATCTGCCCTTGACAAAGCCAAATTGGGTAGGATCCATTGTCTGTAGGTCCCCAATGTCTTTGTTTATGAGTTCCATAATGATCCTTTCCATAGCTTTGCAGACCAGGCTCGTCAAGCTTATGGGGCGGTAATTTCCAGGGTCTGTAGAAGCACCGCCTTTGTGGAGTGGGACCACTGTTGCTGTACGCCACTCTTTGGGTACGTATCCTGTAGTAAGGCTAAGATTAAACAGCAGCCTTATGTGCGGGTTAAGTTCCTCTTGGAGTTCATGTAACACGCAGCCCGGGACACCGTCCGGTCCCATTGATGCTGTGTTTTTAGCTTTGGCGAGGGCGGCTCTCACCTGTACATCTGAGATGTTAGGGAGGCTACACTCTGCTGGGAAAGATATTTCTCCTTTTGGGGGGGAGGGGCGGAGAAATTTGCACTGAACCTGTCTGCCAGAATGTTGGCAATGTCTGTGGGTTCAGTGTATTTTGTGTCATTTTGGACTAACTCTGAGCATATCTGGGAGTTTCCACCCAGGTTTCCAACATAGCTAAAGAAGGCCTTGTGATTGTCTTGTGTCTTTTGCGATTTTTCTCTCAAAGTTGGCCTTGGATGATTTTATGAGTGATCGTAGTTTTTTGCTAGTACTGATCAGAGATGCCTTCCCTTTTAGGGATTTTGCTCTGTCATGTAGTAGCTTCCTCCTCCTGTTGTAAAGTTTGTTAATGGCTGGGGTCCACCAGACAGGGCGCCTGCCTTTGGGGAAATGGGTCTTGGTTTTATTAGGGATTGCATGATCCATGCATTCTTGAAGGTGCCCATAGAAGGCATTTATAAAGGATTCAGCGGTGTGGGTTGTGGTTTCCATTGGCCCAGGGGCCTTGAAGGATACCACTTCAGTCTTAAGAAGTGTAAAGTCGGCTTTTGAGAAGTTCTTCACTGTGGTCTTTTGTGCAGGGGGTGGGGGCGGGATGTGGATTTCCAGTGAGATTAATTTATGGTCTGATCTCACCAATGAGGGGTATACTTCCGGTGTAGAGCATTTTGTCCCCATGTTTGTGATGATCAGGTCTAGTATATTATCTCCGCTTGTGGGAGTGGTGACTAGTTGTTCCATCGCATTTGAGTTTATGAATTCTAGGAACCTTTGGGCTAGGGTGTTGGGGCTTGAGTAATGTTCCCAGTCTATGTTTGGGTAGTTGAAGTCTCCCAATATGATGGTATTTGGAGAGACATTCATACTCTCCAGTGTCTTCAGGAAGGCTGAGTGGGGTTCCTGAGTTTGATAGGGTGGTCTGTAGCATGCTACAAACTGTAGGGCAGTTTTGCCTATGGTTAGTTGCACCTGGATGGTCTCCGATGCTTCGTGCATTGCCACTAACCTGGAGGTGTGGGTATCTTTGAATATGGATACTCCCCCTCCTTTTGTGGTTCGGTCCAAGTTTTGGGGCCGTTAAGCATGATATGAGGTAAAACCTGGTAGTGCTGGGGTGCTCTCAGGAGCCTTGAACCAGGTTTCAGTCACTGCACAGACATCGATGTTCTCCATACTAAGGAGGGCATCGAGAGCGTACATCTTGAGGTTTAGACTTCTGGCATTGAGCAGCATTACCCTTAGTTTTTTTTCACTTGTATTTTCTAGGGAGGTGGGTTTTTCTTTTGAGCCTTGCCTAAAAAAGGCACTATGGGGGTGGCAAGAGCCTTGGCCAATATCCGGAAGCCCAGGGGTGACAGGTGCAAGCCATCCCTTACGAAGCAGCGTGGCTTGTCAAGCATGTCATCCCAAGCAGACAGACATTGGATCCCCTTAGAATGACACCAGTAATTAAGCCAATTGTTAAAGCTGATCATTTTGTCTTCGTACTGTGGCATCATTCTTGGTGAGGGTAAGATGCTGCTCAGGGTCAGGGTCATACCGACCTGGGCTACATAATCAGAGAGCTCCTCTATGTCTCTTTTCATGTAGTCCAGGGAGGTACGTCATTCACACCGGCATGGACAATGACGGAGTCATATTTGTACTTGCTTTGGGGTGACCTGAGTGCTTGTGTTATGTGGCGGATTCTAGCGCCCGACAGGCAGCTTACTGTAACCTTTTCCTTGTTCAGTCTGGTGAGCGGGACGTCAGTGTGTCTGACTATGGAGTCACCTATTACAAGTGTATCTGGCATGTTGTTTGGCCTTAAGGGCTGTGACTGTTTAGCACACTGACTTTGTGAACTATATGTTGCATGTGCTATGTCTTGAGGTAGTGGTCGCTTGGGTGTCTGCTTTGGAGGCCTCTGTTGTTTTGGTAGATTTTTAATCAGAGCTCCGAGTATGTCTTTGTGTGTTTATGTGTTTGGTTTGCAGTTGTGATAGGTCTATGTGAGACTGGGTTTGTGGTGTGCGTGGTTGCCTTCTCCTCCTGACTGGTTTTGCCAGTACTGAGTTGAGAGAGCTCAGCCTCCAGTTTGGCTATATAGCTGCATCTCTCACATATATTTGTATTTGTTGGGAGGAGGAGAGGGTTGTCTGTGTACACGAGGCAATTGTAACATTGCCTCAAGATTCCCAGATTCCCCAGCTGAACAGGAGAGGACGCCAGCAACTGACCCTTTGACATGCTAGAATAGTGTAAAGGATTGCTGTGTAACTGAGTCAGAAAGGACCTATAGGGAAATGGGTACTCAAGGGGATTTAGGTGAATGAAGTATGTTAGTTTTCAGATTTTGTGTTCATCTTACACATGACTAGCAAAACTGCTCTTTCTGATACCTTCCATATTCTTTTCAGTTTTAACTTCCTTCACATCTGGACGCTTAAGTAATTTTAAAATACTCTAAAATGTTGCATTTGCACATGAATGCTATAAATCTTGAAAATATGAAGGGTGGCCTAATGGTTAAGGTGTCTGTCTTACAAACACAAGGTGCAGGGTTCCAGTCTCAAGGGACAATTGGCTAGGCGTAAAATGGCTCGCAAGGGCAGTTAGCCTAGTACTAATCTATGAACCTAATATTGCATATCTTAATTGATTTATGTACGTTTATAATGTCTGATGTTAATTATGTTTTCTGTACATCTGGGCTGGGACTGTGACTGAAAACACCTTGGGCCGATCCACCTACTCTTGTAACAAATGTTAAATAAATAGATTAATAAAACATAATTTGTTTTTTTAAGAGTACATTATTATTTTACTAATTTCATTTTCTTAACTGATTAGTACAAAGCTGAAGTGATTTCTGTTCTGTGTAACTGCACTTCATTTTATTTCAGTTTTTTTATACTACAAAATTACAACAATTTAATGAAGTCCCAATTGCTATTACTAGATGACAATCGGACTCCACCACTTTTACTGGGGGTAATATAAATATATGTACCTGTTTGTGTGTGTTTATATGTTTGACAGTCTAAAGTACAAGTTACATTTTTCCAGTGCTTTTAGGGCGTTTGCAGACAGCTAAGTTTTAATCCTTGATTTGTGCCTTTTGAAATGTCTGCACATCCAGTATTGTCTGCTTGATGTATATTCTAATTGATGCTGCTGCTTTAATGGTTGAAGGAACATTGCCATGTTCATACATAGAATAATTTACACTATGACTTACTATGTCGCAGGTTAAAAAAAAAAAAAAAAAAAAAAAAAAAAGTCTGTCCCTTACCACAGGTCTTGGTACTTGGGTGTGTAGTCCCCTTTTCCATGCCTAGCAACTGATCTTTTACAGAATATACTACACCTCAGTTAACCATGTCACATTTTTTGTCCCTTGCTGTAGGTCTTGGTGCTGAATATTCCGCCCCCTACTCCATGGCCACTGGTACTTTTAAAGAGATTTGTTCCCATTCATAGGTGCAGCATTTAGTGAACTAAATGCCACAATGCACTTATTACTTTCATTCTGTATTTCATTGTTTGAGCCATTTTTTAATTAAAAATATCATTGTAAACTTTTTATTAAACCACAGCTCAAAAGAAGTTGTGTATCCTACAGTGACAACTTAAGGATAACACAAAGTGCGTTTATAGACTTTAATAGATGAGTCTCTGTGCATGTGCTATGGTGTCGTCATTAAAGCACACGGGCGTATCTCACTCTTTCCCTAGGCTGATGTCACTGAGGTTAAAATTTGTTTTATATTTTGATATGCACAGACCTAAGTAAAGCAGTGTCTGAAAATGTTCAAGTGGGATGAAAATGTTATTTGTCACTTTGTACACCATGACCAAAGTTCAGTTTTTATTTGCTGCAAGGCACTTTTTAAAAAGTTCTTTTTGGGTCCTTTGTGCTACTAAGTGTACAAGTCTATTACTCGCTTATTTAACCTCTGCATCAACTGTGTTACATAGTCTTTCTGTTAGAAAATAATTAATTTCCCATTTGAGAATACTTAAAGCTTCTGTATTTCTGGATCATCTGATGGTGTCTTTTACTTTTCCCAGCTCAACTTATGCTAAAGGATGTATGGAAGTACCATAGCCTGGTAGACCAATTGTAGCACAATTTCTGAGGTGGTGTGTAGGTCTAGAGTGATCCTAGCATCTTGACTGTCCTGTGCCACATCTCTTGCAGTACTGTGTACAGTGATCTGCTCATAGGTACAGTATGCATTGAGCTCTGAAAGGCTTTATGCAGTGTGGGCCTTTCCTTATTGCTGGAGTATTTAAGAGGTCTTGTTTATCTAAATGTTGAAAAGCCAACATGTTTAACAGGTTAGTCTCAGTTCTTCTTTTGGCTTTTCCCGGGTAGGGGTCGCCAAGCGGAACTCCAGTCCGCTAATGATTGGCAGTAGATTTTTACGGTGCCGAGGTGGCAGCCTGACGCCCAGCCTTCAACGAAGGCAAGCCCATTCACGCATGTCTTTCGAACGCCAGTCGACCGCGGGGAGTATCAGTAAAAATTAGTAAATGTAATTCTGCCCACTGGTTGCCTGTCTAGAGGCAGTCCACAGGTTCACTTCTTGGGCAGCTGCTTTCCTTTTGTCCTTCATCATTAGTAATGTACACAGGATGTAGGAGGCCTCTTCATGTGAACATACATGAAAGTCAATCTACATATTTTGCAGTTAATGCTTGTACACCTGCCCTCACTCCATTTTCATATTTATACCATTTAACCCATACTGATTTAAAGCTGTTTGTTGTCTATAGTAGTACAGTCTTCTCTGACAGACTGACCATCTCTGAAGTAGAACTTCCTTCCTTCCATCCTGAATGTCTTTCCTTCTGTCTGCTACCCTTTTCATAATCTCGTGCCCTCCGTCCTTACTGTTGATCTCCAGTTAACTTGCATTTCCCCTTGGGTGCTGTGTCCTTATGTCCCCAGCATCTCTTTTATTTATAAAATTAATATTCTCATCATCTCTTCTTGTATGTGGAAATCCATTCCCTTTATTTTCATAATATTTCACTGCCTTATCTCAGTTTGTTTATTTTGTCCCAAATTATATTGAAATGAAGTATTGCATTCCTGATGTAGTGTTACTAAAATGATGTTTGTGTTTCACTGTTGCAGTCATCACACTTGCGTTATCTGCCTGCAGGTAGCCCTCAGTTGGCCCGAATACCAGAGTCTTAGTATTTCTGCGTCGGATGCTGTTGCTTCTTCCATGACGTCAGGTCATCAGGGGTATAAAGCAGGCAGCTGATGCCATTACATCAGTCTTTCCTGTCCTCTTGGAGGAGCCCGAAACAAAAGCAGTTCGCAAGTGCCTGTCTGTTGCTATCTGAAATTTTCGTTTTTGAGTTTATAATCCTGAAGTCTTCCAAAGCTAAGTACCCCATTGGCGATCCTTTTTTCTTGCTCTAACTGATGTCAGAAAAAGTTAATTATCTTGCCTGTGGAAAGCAAATACCTCACAGAGATTTTCATTCTTACTGCGTCACCTGTTTAGGCCCAGACCACAGTGTCCCTCACTGTCAGGTTTGTGCCTTAATGCCTGAACCCTTCATCGTTGGGCTATCTTTGTCACTAAATTCGTTCGCTCTCGTTCTCTGTATTCTGAAATAGCTTCAATAAGCCATCCGACTACCGATCTTCCGAAAAAGCGTAAAGATAAAGACAGAGACAGACTACATAGGTCCAAAACTGCCAACAACGCTTCTGTTAAGCTAGTCGCCAGTCCGTCAGTACTCAGTGAGGTGCCTTTGCAGCCCCTGATGCCTGCTTCTATGGATTCGCAAGCCTCTGCTGATACCCTTTTGGAGTCCGGTATGCCGCAAGATGCTTCTTTGACTATGGAACCTGCGGATGTCTCTACCTTGGATGGGTCCGGAACCGCTGTGCAGGCACCGGCTTCTGAGAGTGTATTCGGTTCTACTGATGTTCGAATCAAACTGACCACTTCATTTTTAGCCAAAACAACAGAGTTTCTTAGGCCCAGAGTATGCACTACGCCTAGAAAACCAACAACCAAAGCACATGCTCAAGCTCCCATGCCACAAAAACAAATGCTTAGAATGGCTAAAGACCTTATTACCCTAATTAGGGGAAGCCAGCCTTCCCCTGCTAAGAGACAAAGAATTGAGTTTCCTTCTGATTCTACAGACCAGGAGTCTGACGACTCTGACCCTTTTGATTAAAAGGACATGCCCTTATCAGCCTATGAGGATTCAGTTGCAGAGGAATCCATTCCCTCTGCCTCCCCTCCAGGGGATTTTTTCTTTTGGTGAAACCTTGCATACTTTAAGAGAGCATTTCCACTGGGAATGCTAAGACTACCCTCAGTCCAAAAAGAGACTCTGAGAATTTTTAGAGTTGCCTCAGCACAGGCCTCTAGCTATACCCCTGTCCTGGATGTTGTAGAAGATGTTTTTATGGTATCCAGTCTTCCTCCAGATACATTACCCCTGGCCCCTGGGAAACCTGACAGGTACCACAGAGTACCTGATTCCCACAAATTTCTCTTCAAGAATCCTATTGCAGATCCAGAGACCATTTCCCAGGAACCTAAAAGTATTAAGGCCACTACAGCCAAAAACCCCTTCGGACAGGGATTCCAGAGCTTTAGACAGATGGGGTAAGAAGGTATATACCTCTGCAACTCTTGCCATCAGGGCATTTAACTTGCCAGTTTCACATGTTGAAGTACCAGCAACATATTATGGAACTAATTAAACAAAAAAATTGTATTTCAGATTGTGCAGAAAATAAAGATTTACAAGAGCTAATGCATTCTGCAAACCAAGTTAGTAAGCATACTTTGCAGTGTGGCTTTGATGCCCTAGAAGCATCTTGCAGGGCTGCAATCACTGGGTCTGTACTGAGGGGGCACGCTTGGCTGAAGGAACAAACCTTGCCAGATCATGTCAAATCCAAATTACTAGATGCTCCTTTAAATAAGGACTGTTGGTTTGGCACCAAAGCAGAAGTAGTTCTTAAAAAGATGGAAGAAAAAGCTAAATCTATGCAAACTGTCAAAGAATTCTTACAAGTGCAACCACCTAGATTCAGTAGGCATTGGCCTTCAAAAAAAAAACTGGTCCTTTCCAGCCGCTTCCAGACCCAGGGGAAACAGGCCACCCAGACTACAGTCTCAGGGTATGCAGAGATGTAAACAATCAGGTGCCCCCACCCCAAAAACAGGGAGTAGTAACCCGCCCCTTATGGAAAACGTTCACAATGACTTTTCAATTATCCTTCCTAGCCCTGCCCAAGTACTTGTGCCCCTAGGAGGAAAACTTGCCCTTCTTGCAAAAAAATGGATATCCATTACTGAGGACCGATGGGTCCTAAACATTGTATCCCAGGGGTACAAATTCTACTTCCATTCACTGCCAACCCCAAGCGAGTTTCCAGACCTGCCTCCAAACCAAGTGGGCAGAGGCTCAAAAGCAAGTAGCTCAATATCAGAGCTATTCAACCTGTTCCAGTAGAACAAAGGGGTCAGGGTTTCTAGTTCAGACTTTTCCTGGTGCCCATCAATGAGAGCTCTTGGCGCCCAGTCCTGGATCTTTCAATTTTCAACACCTTTCTGGTGGTCCCAAAATTCAAGATGCTTACCTTGCAACAGCTTCTCCCTAATGCTAGCCAAGGATGCCTGGTTAGTCACTCTAGACTTAAAAGAAGCTTATCTGCACATCCCCATAAGGGAGTCATGCAGGAAATATCTACGTTTCAGGGCAGTCTCTATGCACTATCAGATGTCCTTCAAGGATGCATCTGCAGTCCTTACAAATGGGTTGTCTTGTCGTCGGGCAGCCCTTCAGTCGGCCGGATTCCAAAGTCTGGGTCTGGCCTCGGCTGGTGTCGCACTTCACCCGACGTCACAGCTGCAGTTCTTCGGGTATAAAGGCATCAGCCGACACCATTTTCCTCAGTCTTTCTTGCCGCGTGGCACCCGAAGCAGAAGCTGTTCGCAAGTGCCGGTCGGTCAGATCCAGAGATTACTACTACCGAATACTACTTCGAAGACTTCTAAAAAGCTAAGTACCCCGTTGGGGACTCTTTCTTGCCTCTGCCGATGTCAGAAAAAGTTAATAACTGTTTAACTTGTGGGAAACAAATACCTCATAAAGATTTCCACTCTTACTGCTTACCTTGTTTAGGCCCAGACCACGGCGTAGCAGCTTGTTTAGCCTGTGCTTCTTTCAACCGACGGACGCTTAGACGTCGGTCGGAGTTTGCTGAACAGTTTTTCGGCTCAGATTTTGCATACATAATGCCGTCGGATCCTCCGACTTCACAAGTGGTTAAGAACAAAAAGGACCGACACTTTCGCGGTCCGCGGTTTCAACAAACCGCGGTTAAGCAAACCGCGAGTGGCTGGGCCTCCGCCGAAACCGAGCAAACGGTTCTAACTTCAGCCGAATCCATGACTACTACTGAGGCCCCTTCTAACCTGGTTGAGTCGGCCTCTGAAATTCTACCTGCTACTGTGGTTTCACAAGAATTATCGGACACCATCCCTTTGGATGTTTCAACCCTGCACGTGGTGCTGCTAGGCCGCCTGCAGCCATGTCCATAAAGGCCTTTGCCAGGGCTAAAGCAGCCAAAACTTCTAAGTCTGTGCCTGTTAAGTCCCTCTCACAGGCCCAGCTCCAGTTCCCAAATGCTTACTCTGGCAGAGGATCTCATCTCTTTAATAAGGGGATCCCAACCTCATCCAGACAGGGCCTCTCAACCTCCTCCAGAAAAGAGACCTAGAGCAGAGCCCCCTGAGCCAGTGTCCTCAGATGATTCTTCTGATGATTCAGACATTACAGACCATCCAGAGGCTCCTTTTTCTACTTATGAAGACTCAGATGCTGAGGAATCTATTCCTTCTGCCTCTCCACCAGAGGAATTTTCCTTTGGGGAAACCTTACATGCCATGAGAGAGCAATTTCAATGGCAGGGGCAAGATTTCTCAGACTCTAGGAAAAGGCTTAGGACTTTTTTGCATTTACCTCAACATAGGCCTTTAGCTATACCTCCAGTTCTTCCTGTTGTAGATGATGCATTTAATGATGCTTGCACTGCTCCTGACACTTTGCCTCCAGCCCCTGCTAAGCCCGATAGGTTCTACAGGGTCCCGGACACACATCATCATTTATACAAGGCTCCTTTTGCAGATCCCGAGACTATCTCCCAGGGGCCTAAGGCAGTAGCTTCAACCTCAGTTAAAAACCCCCTCCCCTCTGAAAGGGAATCCAGGTCCTTAGAGAGATGGGGTAAAAAAGTATACACCTCTGCTACTCTCTCAGCTAGGGCATTGAACTGTCAGTTTCATATGATCCAATACCAGGAGTTTATGCTTGATCAGTTAACTAAGAAACTGTCCTCTGATGATTCTTTAGATAAGAAATATGTTCTAGAAATGGTGCATAACATTCAGCAGGTTAGTAACCATTCTTTAAAATGTGGCTATGATGCACTGGAGGCTTCCTTTAGATCAGCCATGACTGGCACAGTTATAAGAAGGCATGCATGGTTGAAAGAACAGGTCTTGCCGGATCATGTTAAAGCAAAACTATTAGATGCTCCTATGGATAAGGTCAGTTTATTTGGTTCTCCTGCTCAGCAGGTACTGAAGAAAATGGAAGAGAAGGCAAAATCTGTACAAACAGTGAAAGATTTCTTACAGGTTCAGCCTCCAAGGTTTAGCAGGAACTGGCCTTCCAAAAATTGGTCCTTTCCAGACTCCTCTAAAACACAGAGAGGCAGGAATAGGCATTCCAGAGGCAGAAATCAATCCAGAGGAGGTGCCTACAGGGGACGCCAGTGGCAAGGTAACAACCAGCGAGGCACAGACACAACTACTACCACTGCAACAGGACAATCACAGTGACTTGGCTCTGGCACCGCCTACCAGGGAACAAATTGCAGCACCCTTAGGCGGAAAGTTAGCCTTATTTTCAAAAACTGGCACTACATCACAAGAGACAAGTGGATTTTACAAACTATAGACCAAGGCTACAGGTTTCATTTCCATACTTTACCAGGAAAAGAGGAATGCCAAACCTACCACCAAATCAAAAGACAGAAGCTCTAAAACAAATAGCTCAATTAGCAAAGATGAGAGCTGTGGAAAGGGTACCATCTATGGAACAAGGAAAGGATTTTACTCCAGACTCTTCCTGGTACCAAGAAAAGAGAAAAATTGGAGGCCTATTCTCGACCTGTGCGCTTTAAACACATTCATCATTGTTCCAAAATTCAAAATGCTGACCCTACAGCAACTTCTTCCCATGCTGGGCAAGGAGTATTGGCTGGTGACTCTAGATCTCAAGGAGGCATACCTGCACGTCCCCATACGACCAAATTGCAGAAGATACCTCAGATTTCTTGCAGGATCAGAGCATTATCAATTCTCAGCATTGCCCTTTGGCTTATCTACTGCGCCCAGAGTGTTCACGAAATGCCTGGCATCAGTAATCGCTCACTGCAGGCTTCAAGGAATCCAAATATATCCATACCTGGACGACTGCCTGATACAAGCGGACAACAAAAACAAGCTAACAGAAGACTTACAAAGAGTCATTTGCTTACTGCAAGCCCTGGGATATACAGTCAATATAAAAAAATCAAGACTGATACCATCCCAAAGAATGACCTTCTTAGGTGCAGAATTGGACACAGTAAAACAGATGGCATTCCTAACTGCAGAAAAACAAGAACAACTTCCTCTCTACTTCTTGGCATTAACAAAGCAGAACAAGCTAACAGCAAGGAAAGTACTGCAGGCCTTGGGCTTCATGGCATCCTGCATAATCCTGGTCCCTCATGCCAGACTGCATATGAGAAAGCTACAGTGGTACCTGAAGAATTTATGGTCTCAACACAGGCACAGCCTAGAAACCGAAATACCACTAATCCCATGCCTGAAACAAGAGTTCCTATGGTGGGCTCAGGCATGCCAGTCAAACCCAGGTTTGCCCTTCCACAGCATTCAACCAAGCCAAACCATCACAACGGACGCCTCAGACCTCTGTTGGGGGGCCCACATGCTGGACAAGTGCATACAAGGCTTATGGACTCCAGATCAGCTGCACCTGCACATGAATCAAAAGGAAATGCTGGCAGTAAAACTAGCAATCCAGAATTTCAGACCATTCCTCCAAGAAGGGCAGTTGATAAGGACAGACAACACCACAGTCATGTGGTACATCAACAAACAGGGAGGCACTCATTCATACCCCCTATGCCGGATGGCACTGGACCTATGGAATATGGCTCTGAGCTACAACATTCAGCTACAAGCAATTTTTGTACCGGGAAAAGAAAACATCCTAGCAGACATATTAAGCAGAACTACCTCGGATGCTCACGAATGGATGCTACACCCGGACATCTTCAGGGTCATCACAAGGAAATGGGGACTGCCACAAGTAGACCTATTCGCATCCCCACTCAATCACCAGCTCAAGAAATTCTGCACAAGGACGTACCACCCACTTGCTTGGAAGGTGGACTCTCTATCCTTCAGTTGGAAAGGCCTGACAGCATATGCATTCCCACCTCTTCCTTTGATGCACAAGGTGCTATTGAAAATCAGAGAGGAACGTCCAAGGATCATTCTGATAGCTCCAGACTGGCCAAGACAACATTGGTACCCATTACTGAGGAGCATGTCAAGGGGGCAAATGTGGACACTACCCCTGATTCCTTTGCTGTTAACTCAGAGCGGCTACAACACCCTGCATCCAAACCTGAAAACTCTGCAGCTGACTGCCTGGAACATTACATAAGAACAACTAACCCAGATTTATCCCAAAGGGTTAAAGACATTATCCTTGAGGCCCGCAGACCTTCAACGAGAAGGAACTATGCAGGAAAATGGAAAAGGTTTCTCATTTGGAGTACTGAAAGGGGAAAAGATGTGTCAAAGGTAGACATTGCCAACATCCTGGAGTATTTGGCAGAGCTTTTCCATACAGGCCTGTCCTATTCCTCCATCAAGATACATGCATCAGCTATTTCTGCAGAATACAGCTTCGAACCTCCTGTCTTCTCGCATCCTCTACTCAGGCAGTTTCTGAGAGGAATTAAAAATGTAAAACCTCCTAGGAAACCACCATTACCAGCATGGGACTTGAACTTTGTACTAGAAAAGTTGACACTCCCCCTTTCGAACCAGCAGCAACAGCAGATCTTCAACACCTATCCTGGAAAACTGCTTTTCTGCTGGCAATTACCTCAGCAAGAAGGGTTTCTGAGCTACAGGCTTTAATGGCAGTACAACCCTTCCTAATCTTCCATCAAGATAGAGTGTCCATGAGAACAAATCCTACATTTATGCCTAAGGTGGTAACCAGAGTGTCTTTAAACCAGGCTATCCACCTACCTACCTTTTTCCCCAATCCACAGAACAGGGGGGAAAGACTGCTGCATACTTTGGATGTACATAGACAGTTGCGCTACTACCTGGACAGAACCAAGAGCAATAGAAAAACTGACCAGCTTCTGGTAGCATATGCAACAGGAAGGGAAGGAAAAGCAATTTCAAAACAGACCATCTCCAAGTGGATAGGAAATTGCATCAGATTCTGTTACTCCTACCATGGAAAGCAAACTCCACAGAACATAAGGCCTCATTCTACAAGGGCTACAGCCACTACCACAGCTTTCTTACGAGGAGTGGCTACCAAGGACATTATAGAGGCTGCTACTTGGACCTCCGTGCATACATTTGCCAAGCATTATAACTTACCTTTATACTCTAGATCCCGAGCAGGGTTTGCCACTGCTGTTTTGCAAGGGATCCTAACTACACCATAATTTCTTCTTCCTCCTCCCTAGTTTGGCTATGGTATTCTACCCATTTGTAAGGACTGCAGATGCATCCTTGAAGGACATAGTACAGTTTTGTACCTACCATAAATGTAGATGTCCGAACAGGAATGCATCTGCAGTCAGGATTACCCACCCTCCTTCCCTCTGTGGTATTCCTAGGGTATTTGCCCATCTAATAGCTAGCTGGGGGGGGGATCTCTTATGGTGTATTTGTTTGTATATATGTACATACATGCTTATTTTTTGTGTTTGCCTTCTACTATTTGGAAACATTGGCATTTATCCAAAATTTAGCTATCCAAGAGGGCAACTGGCATCTGGGGCAAGAAACACTGAGGAAAATGTCGTCGGCTGATGCCTTTATACCCGAAGAACTGCAGCTATGACGTCGGGTGAAGTGCGACACCAGCCGAGGCCAGACCCAGACTTTGGAATCCGGCCGACCGAAGGGCTGCCTGACGACAGGACAACCCATTTGTAAGGACTGCAGATGCATTCCTGTTCGGACATCTACATTTATGGTAGGTACAAAACTGTACTTTCTCTGCACTTCCCTTTGGCTTATCTACTGTGCCCAGAGTATTCACAAAGTGCCCCTCCAGCCATTGCATACTGCAGGCAGAGAAATATCCAAATTTGCCCATACTTGGACGACTGCCTGATTCAGGCGGAGAGCCAGGAATTGCTACTTCAGCACCTGGCATTTGTAAAAAGCCTTCTCACTTCATTGGGGTACACCATCAACGAACATAAATCACAACTGGTACTCAGTCAAAATATTGTATTCCTGGGAGCAAGGTTGGACACAACTTCCCAGATGGCATTTCTCACTTCAGAAAAACAGGTCTGTCTGACAAACTACTTCAAACAAATGGCCACCCAGAACCCAGCTATCTGCAAGAAAAATACTGCAAGCCCTAGGGTTCATGGCCTCATGAATTCTGTTAATTCCATATGCAAGACTGCATATGAGGAAACTTCAGTGGTACTTAAAAAGTCTTTGGTGCCAACATTCTCAGAACCTGGAAACAGTCATTCCCATCATACCTTGTCTAAGGGCAGAGTTCCTTTGGTGGGCAGAAGCATACAACCACAACAAGGGACTGCTATTCACTCAACCACTCGCCGCCCAAACCCAGACAACCGATGCATCAGACTATGCATGGGGGGGGGTCACATTGCAGGCAAATGCATTCAGGGCCACTGGAGCCCAGGGCAGATTCTCGTGCACATCAATCAGAAAGAGATGCTAGCTGTACAGAATGCTCTGGCAGTCTTCAAATACCTAATCCTTCCAGGACATCTGCTTATAAAAACAATCACCAACACAGCTATTTGTACATAAACAAGCAGGGGGGAACCCATTTTTACCCACTCTGCAGGTTAGCCATGGCCCTGTGGAACACAGCCTTGATCAACCAAGTGCATCTGCAAGCTAAATTTCTGCCAGGCAAACAAAATTCATTGGCAGACGACTTAAGCAGAAATCTCCTAGACCCACACGAGTGGAAATTGGAGCCCAACACCTTCAACCTTCTGATCCAGAGGTGGGGGACACCAGAGGTGGACCTCTTTGCCACCCCCGAGAACCACCAGTTGAGCAAATTCTGCACCAGGAACCCTTACAGCAGGGCCTGGAAGGTGGATGCCCTATCCTTTCAATGGGAAAACCTCTCAATTTATGCCTTTTCCCCTCTGCCCCTTCTCTTGAGTACTACTCGAGATAAAACAGGACAGGCCAAGGGCAATTCTTATTGCCCTAGACTGGCCATGCCAGCAGTGGTACCTACTGTTACACAGCCTGACAACAGTGCCACCCTGGCACCTTCACCAGTCTCAGCAGGAGGGACAGATTTTGCATCCACAATTGCAAATCCTAAACCTTATCCCTTGAATCCCCACCAGCAACCAGGTGCTGGACGTCCTTCTTGAAGCCGGGAGGCCTAGTACTAGGAAATCCTATGCTGAAAAGTGGAAAAGATATTGTTCTTGGAATCCATCTCAAGGGAAGGGCACAGCAGTGCCCTCCTTGCCTCCAATTCTGGATTACCTAGCAGAGCTACTCCACAGAGGCCTATCCTTCTCCATTAAGATTTATGCCTCTGCCATCTCAGCTCATTAATAGAGCCACCTCTATTTTCTCACCCCCTCACCAAACAGTTCCTGAGAGGGACTAAACTTAAGTCCCCCTAGGGGAGCACCCACCCCTGCCTGGGACTTTAACTTTGTATTGGAAAAGCTCACGCTTCCCCCTTTTGAACCTGCTGCCTCACCAGAGTTAAAATTCCTCTCTTGGAAAACAGCCTTGCTTTTAGCCATAACTTCAGCAAGAAGAGTGTCTGAGTTACAGGCACTAATGGCTGTGCAACCCTTCATTATTTTCTATGCTGACAGGATTTCCCTCAGGACTAACCCGTCCTTTATGCCTAAGGTTGTGTCCAGTGTGGCTCTAAACCAATCCATCCATTTGCCAACCTTCTTTCCTAACCCTCAGAATAGAGGGGAAAAGATCCTGCACTTCTTGGACGTGCACAGACAGCTCAGGTTCTATCTTGACAGGGCTAAGCCTTTCAGAAAATCTGACCAGCTACTAGTCAGCTTTGCTACAGGGGCAGAGGGTAAGACCATGTCAAAACAAACCATTTCCAAATGGATTGCACACTGCATCCATTTCTGCTACAAGCACCATGGAAAACCTACCCCACAGGGGATCGGACCACATTCCACGAGGGCTACTTCCACCTCTACAGCATTTCTAAGGGAAGTCCCTACCAGGGACATTCTGGAAGCTGCAACCTGGAGTTCTGTACACACCTTCATCAAGCATTACCACACCTTTCTAAATCCAGGGCTGGATTTGCTACAGCAGTCTTGCAAGGCCTACTAGCCAGTCCTAACATTTCTCGACTGCCTCCTCCCTTCCTCAGCTTTGGGAATCAACCCAAGTGTGATGACTGCAACAGTAAAACACGAAGAACATAGTACAGTTGTGTACACTTACCATAAATGTAGATGTTCGAGTGTCTTCACTGTTGCAGGACTGGTTTCCCTCCCTCCAGCCCTCTGACTTTCGCTGTCTTTCTACCTCTCCTCTCTATGGCCATTCCTAATGGCATTGGTATTTACTTTTTGCTGGTGGTGTTCCCCACCATATACTAGCTCCCTATTTGGGGGCTCCTGACATTTGGATCAAGAAAAACTGATGTAATGGCGTCAGCTGCCTGTTGTATACCCCTGATGATCTGACTTCATGGAAGAAGCAACAGCATCCGACGCAGAAATACTAACACTCTGGTATTCGGGCTGACTGAGGGCTACCTGCAGGCAGATAACCCAAGTGTAATGACTGCAACAGTGAATACACTCTAACATCTACATTTATGGTAAGTGTACACAACTGTACTTTCCTATTAAACAAAATTGTGCCTTCAGCATCCCTATGGTCCTTTCCTTGTACTATGCATCCCAGCATTCTTTTGGCCCTTGACACCATTGCCTTAATTTATTCTTAATTGATATCAGATAAGTTAACGTGTCCATGCCATTTTTCTTCTCTGTGGTTGTCAACACTTTCCCAGTTATACTGTTCTACTAAGGCTATTGCGACAAAAGTACATACTCTGTACTTGGCCGATCTTGTACATTAGTAGCCATTCTCTGTTCATTTTGTCTGCCTCACTGAATCAATTCTCGTTCATTTTTTTGTTCACATTTGCCTCAGTTTTAACAAAAAAGTGTTATGATATTGTCAGTTTCATTGGTAATATCTGATGCAGGTCTATTAAACCAGCAGGTAGTCCAAATCAGAGTTGTGAAGTACTCCACTGATTATGTCTTTCACCTCTGACTTTATCTACAAACAGCACCCTTAATTTTTTTTAATCTCCATTATCCAGTGTTCTATCCACCTTAATGTATTCTTCCCTACTCACCTGCTCCCTTGATTTTCTCTCCTTTACCACTCTTTTTGGAACTGTGCTTGATTAAGGACTCGCAAGACTTGCTTGTATTTGTCCCTGTTCGTCATAGGGAGTGTAAGTGACAAATTAGAAACATTGACTATCTGTCCGTCCATAATTAACAACTCATTACAACCAAGTGCGCTACCAGGCATTTCTGCAGTTACCTCCTACTGTGCCTCTAGATGTCCTGTATATTGCTTGTTCATATTTGCATTAATAATTCCAAAACCATGCTACATACAAGATATCAAAATACTTTTATCTTGAAGTATACATAGGCTCATAGGTAGGTACTAGGCTATCGGCCCAATGGCCTAAGTAAACCTAGCCAACAATGTTCCCTGGCTTACACCACCCAAGAAAGTTGATGTTCTTCATCTCACATTGCTGCAGTCCTTACACTTGGGTAGTCCGCTGTCCTCGGTCGGCCCGAATATCAAAGTATTAGGCTGACGTCGGTCAAGGCGCTTAAGACTGACATCAGGACGTCAGGGTACAAATGCGCATGACCGACGTCATATCCTCAGTCTTTTTTGCCGCATGGTCCGATGCAGAAGCAGCGTTGCAAGTGCCGTTCAGCGTTCTGAAATTTTTCGAATTCGGAGTTTCAGACAGAGTCAAAGTTGGCTAAGTACCCTGTTGGGGAATATTTTAGTTTTTTCTTGCCTCAGTGGTTTACCGGATGTCAGAAAAAGTGAATAACTGTATTTCTTGTGGGAAACAGATACCGCATAGAGATTATCATACTTTGTGTATTCCTTGTTTGGGGCCTGAGCACGACGTTGTGGGGTGTCGCTTTTGTGCTAGGTTCAATAAGCGCACTATTAAGCGAAGGCTAGATCGTGCCAGGTTAGTCTTTGGGAAGCGGTGCAATTATAAGATGCCGTCGGACGCTCCGACGCCCGCTTCTTCGAAGAAGCGCAAAGACAAGGCAGCTAAACCCAGGCAAGAAGAGTCGTCCGTACCGGACGCCGGTTCTTCAGAGGCGTCAGTGGAACCGGTGGTTCCGCCGGAGGCATCTCTGGAGTCTCAGGGGGAGACTTTGTTATTGCAGGATGTGGCCTCCCAGGAGGCAGGTCAGGCTGAAGGGGCTTCTCAGGTTACTGTACTCCCCTCCCTTCCTAAGGTGGTTAGGCCCTCTCCTTCTGTTTCTAAGGCTTCTCCCAGAGGCAGGCCAGGTTTACCTTCTGTTGGTGTTACTCCTAGTTCTTCAGGATCTGTGCCCAAGAAGCACATGCTTAAAATGGCAGAAGATTTAATTACTTTGATTAGAGGTTATTTGCCCCCTCCAGATAAGAGGCCTAGGGTGGAACCAGAGTTGGGGAGTTTTGAACAGCCTTCAGATGTTTCAGAGTCTTCGGCTGAAGACTTGCAGGAGTACTCTCCTTATTCTGATTCTGATGCAGATGATTCGACCCCTTCTGCTTCTCCTCCAGAGGATTTTTCTTTTTCAGAGACTCTTCATTCCATGAGGGAACATTTTAAGTGGGAAGGTCAGGACTTCTCTGATTCCAGGAAAAGGCTTAGGGAGTTTTTGCTTTTACCCCAGCATAGGCCTTTGGCTATACCTCCTGTTCTGGATGTTGTGGAAGATGTGTTTGCGGAGGCTTCACTTAATCCTGATTCTTTGCCTCCTGCTCCTGTTAAACCGGATAGGTATTATAGGGTGCTTGAGGCTCATAAATATCTTTATAAGAGTCCTAGGGCGGACCCAGAAACTGTTAGTCAGGGACCTAAGGGTGTCAAGGCCTCTGTTGTAAAAAATCCGGTTCCTCCAGATAGAGGCCAGAGCTTTGGATAGATGGGGAAAGAAAGTCTATACTTCTTCCACCTTAGCTATGAGGGCTTTGAATTGCCAGTTTCACATGTTGAAATATCAGAACTATTTCCTTTCTCAACTGAAGTCTAAGGTAGATGCTCTGGCGGAAGGCATTGAGTGTAAGGAATTACAAGATTTAGTACATGTCTCTGAACAGGTGGGTAAGCATTCTTTACAATGTGGTTTTGATGCTGTACAGGCCTCGTCTAGGGTGGCTGCCACTGGGTCAGTTCTTCGCAGGCACGCCTGGTTGAGGGATCAGAATTTATCTGAACATGTTAAGACAAGGATTTTGGATGCTCCTTTACAGTCTGATGTGTTGTTTGGTTCACCTGTTGAGTCAGTCTTGAAGAAAATGGAAGACAAGGCTAAGTCTATGCAGACTGTTAAAGATTTTTTGCAAGTCCAGCCTCCGAAGTTTAGTAGGAATTGGCCTGCTAAGGGGTGGACATACCCTTCTTATGATTCACAGTCTAGGGGTAGATCTAGACGTGGTAGGGGCAGAGCTCAGAGCTCCTTCAGGCCTTGAACAGGGAGTTCTCCTGCACAATCTTCAGGTGAGGGCAGGGGCCAGTCCTTTCGTAAACAGGCCCAATGACCTACCTTTTCAGCTGCCAGATCCTTCTTGTCTGGCAGCACCTTTGGGAGGAAGGTTGGCACTCTTCAGAGAAAATTGGAGTTTGATTACCCAAGACAGATGGGTATTGGATATCATACACCAAGGTTACAGGTTTTATTTCCATACCTTGCTTCCTTTCAAAGGCATGCCGGACGTTCCTCCTCAGCAAAGACTAGAGGCTCGCAAGCAAATTTCTCTGCTGCTCCAAATAGGGGCCATACAACTTGTCCCTCTACCAGAAGTGGGCCTAGGATTTTATTCTCGCTGTTCCTAGTACCAAAGAAGGGGAACACGTGGAGACCAATTTTGGATTTATCTATCCTCAACACTTATCTGGACATTCCCAAGTTCAAAATGTTGACGTTACAACAGCTTTTACCTCTGCTGGGCAAAGATCACTGGATGGTGACTTTGGATCTCAAGGAGGCTTACCTTCATGTTCCTATCAGGCTAAGTTGCAGGAAGTATCTGCGTTTTCGAGCTGGGACTTCTCATTATCAGTTCTCTGCATTGCCCTTTGGCTTATCTACTGCGCCCAGAGTGTTCACGAAGGTTCTGGCTCCAGTGATAGCTTTCTTCAGGCTAAGAGGAATTCAGATCTATCCTTATTTGGACGATTGCCTGATTCTGGCCCAAGGAAAGGACGAACTTCTTCATCATTTGCAATATGTGATAGCAGTGCTAAGATGCCTGGGGTATTCTGTGAACGAAATAAAGTCCAGTCTAGTACCCTCTCAGGACATGTGCTTTCTGGGTGTGAGACTGAATACAGCATCCCAGATGGCCTTTTGACCCCGGACAAACAAAAGAATCTTTCTCTTTACTTCCATCAATTGTCTCATCAGTCCAGGCTGACTGCAAGGACAGTCCTTCAAGCCTTGGGGTTCATGGCATCTTGTATTCTGGTGCTTCCCAATGCCAAACTGCATATGAGGAAGCTGCAATGGTATCTCAAAATGTATGGACACAGCACTGCCAAGATATGGACACTGTCATTCAAATAATACCTTGCATTCAAAAGGAATTTTTGTGGTGGGCTCAGGAATGTCACCTAAACAAGGGACTCTCTGTGACCCGGCCAGAGGCGAGTCAGATTCTAACGACAGATGCCTCAGACAAAGCTTGGGGAGCTCATCTAAATGGAAAGTGGGTACAAGACACGTGGCCTGCCAGACTTCAACATCTACATATCAACTTGAAGGAGATGTTGGCAGTCCAAGTTGCATTAATAGCTTTCAAGGATTTACTTCTTCCAGGGCAGGTGTTGATTCTAACAGACAACACAACTGTCATGTGGTACATCAACAAGCAAGGGGGGACACATTCTTATCCTCTATGCAGACAAGCAATGATTTTGTGGGAGACTGCTCTCAGTTTACAGCTAAATCTTCAGGCAAGGTTTCTGCCGGGAGCACAGAACTCCTTAGCAGATGTGTTGAGCAGGCAAATTATGGATCCCCACGAGTGGAAATTGGATCCTCATGTATTTCAGAAATTGACAGTGTTATGGGGAACTCCAGACATAGATCTGTTCGCTTCTCCACTAAACTACCAGCTGCCAAAGTTTTGCACAAAAAGGTTTCATCCCACAGCTTGGAAAGTGGATGCTCTTTCATTCAACTGGAACAATCTTCATGTGTATGCCTTTCCACCTCTGCCTCTCCTCCCAAAGGTACTCCTGAAGGTCAGACAGGACAAGCCAAAGATGATTTTAATAGCTCCAGATTGGCCTCGACAGCACTGGTACCCATTACTGAGAAGTCTGGTACGGGAGCCTCCATGGCCTTTGCCTTCGATTCCACACCTGCTGTCTCAGGAGAACAGTCATTTACTCAATGTCAAACTTCACTCTCTTCACCTGACAGCCTGGCATATTCTGTTTTAAACCCTGGAGGGTCTCAGCTGCCACAGCAAGTTTTGAATGTTATTTTGGAGGCCAGAAGGCCTAGTACAAGGAAAGTGTACGCAGATAAATGGAAGAGATTTTTCTTTTGGAGTACAGCAAAGGAATTTGATGTTTCTAAGCCTAATTTAAGTGTGGCTCTTCAATATCTTACTGAGTTACTGGACAAAGGTTTGTCCTTCTCTTCTATTAAGATTCATGCTGCAGCAATTTCTGCTCACTATGACTGTGAACCACCATTGTTTTCTCATCCTTTGTTTAAGCAATTCCTTAGAGGGGCAAAGAATATAAGACCCCCACGGAGAGCTCCGACTCCTGCTTGGGATCTCAATTTTGTGTTGGAGAAACTCACTCTACAACCTTTTGAGCCTGCAGCTACTGCTGAGTTGAAATATTTATCATGGAAGACTGCTTTTTTGTTGGCCATTACCTCTGCGAGAAGGGTTTCTGAATTACAGGCCCTTATGGCAGTTGAGCCTTTCTTAATTTTCTATAAGGATAGGGTATCTTTGCGTACTAATCCTTCCTTTATGCCTAAAGTGGTTTCTAGTGTGGCTTTAAACCAAACTATTCATTTGCCTACTTTTTATGCAAACCCCGAAAATAAAGGGGAAAAGATTTTGCACACTTTGGATATACACAGGCAGTTGCGATATTATTTGAGCAGAACTAAAGGGTTCAGGCAGTCTCAGCAGTTGTTTGTTTCTTTTGCTTTGGGTTCTCAGGGCAAGCCTGTGTCAAAACAAACTATTTCTAAGTGGATTGGGTTTTGTATTGCTTTCTGTTATTCCCATCATGGCAAGGAGGTTTCAGCTGGGATTAGGCCTCATTCCACTAGGGCTACTGCCACTTCTACAGCTTTTTTAGGGGGGGTGGCAACTAAAGATATTTTGGAGGCAGCTACTTGGAGTTCAGTGCATACTTTCTCTAAGCATTATCACCTTCCACTTTACTCTAAATCGAGGGCTGGTTTTGCCACTGCAATTTTACAGGGCATTTTGGCAGCTCCTACTGCTTTATAGTTTTGCCATCCTACCTTATCTCTGCTTTGGGATTCTACCCAAGTGTAAGGACTGCAGCAATGTGAGATGAAGAACATAGTACAGTTTTGTACCTACCATAAATGTAGATGTTCGAAGATCCACATTGCTGCAGTCCAATTTACCCTCCCTCCTTCCCCTTTGTAGTTAGAGGCGGTTGTGTGGTTTGGGTTGTACATATTGTGAATATTGTATATATTGTACATATGCTTAGTACAGGGGTGGTTTGTTGTTTTTTGCTGTCTTTTGGTTTTTGACCTTTCTGTTTAGGGTCTTCTGACATCTGGGGCAAGAAAAGACTGAGGATATGACGTCGGTCATGCGCATTTGTACCCTGACGTCCTGATATCAGTCTTAAGCGCCTTGACCGACGTCAGCCTAATACTTTGATATTCGGGCCGACCGAGGACAGCGGACTACCCAAGTGTAAGGACTGCAGCAATGTGGATCTTCGAACATCTACATTTATGGTAGGTACAAAACTGTACTTTTTCCTGTGCCACTGTCGAGCAGAGCCACATAAGTGATCCCCGGGGTGTATTTCCCATTTCCCATCCACTCATCAAGATTTTTCTTGAAGAGTGCTAATGAGGAACTTTGCTTGACACAGATGGGTAACTTGTTCCACAGTTTGGGAAGTCTCTGGGACAGGCATGCTTTTAAGTTTCAGGACGACGTCCAGTGTAGAAAAGGAAAGTATAAAGTTCCCTTAAAAGGGAATATAAACAGGGGAAGTTGTCTCTGATAGGGAAAGAAACAGACCTTGGCTGTTGGGTAAACAAAGGTCACAGAAATGTAAAACTTGAAGGAAATAACTGACTGCTTGGCCCACCTAATCTTCCCATTCCCATACCTACTGGACAAGCTACAGATATCTAACCAAATTCTTCCCCACCACCAATTAAAAAAATTATACCATCATTTCATATTTTACATTATTTATATTTATCTAAAAGCATCTTTTTCTATATATATCATATAAAAAATAAATAAATGTAGGAATAAGGTCATTCAAGAGAAAGTCATCTTAATGGTCTCTAACTCCTGATCATTTGCACTGGCTTTATTATACTAAAAGATGTTGGCAAGGATGTGGTAAGATTGGTACTTGGAGGCATGTGCAATGGCCCTATATTTCATCTTGATGGCATAAGACTACATGATTAAAGTAGACCATGATCCAGCTTTCAGACAGCTAACAAATCAGACAAAAAAGGTTTGTTTACTTTGCATTTCATTTGATAAGAATCATCTCCAAATCCTGTAAATCTGGAATGTTGGCTAAACATAAATTTAGTCTTATTTTATAGAAAGATGTAGAATTACCCTTCATAAAGGGGAAAAAAAAAGACCTTCCCAAAAGCCGTAGTTCTTTTTTCCGAGACAGCACAGACAGGAGTATAATTTATAACATCCATCTGTAATTTAATATAAAGAATTGTGAAGTCTGCAGAAAAAAGTACATTACAGATCTCCTGATTTTATGTCAGGATTCCATTATCAGTTTATGCAAATGGAAAAGTACAGTTGTGTACACTTACCATAAATGTAGATGTTAGTGTATTCACTGTTGCAGTCACCACACCTGGATCATCTGCCTGCAGGTAGCCCCCAGCCAGCCCAAACACCAGAGTCCTCGGACCTCCGCGTCGGATGCCACCGCCTCCTCCTCCATGACGTCAGGTCATGACATGACATGATGGCAAACACAATTATATTGATATCTAACCTCTGTTGATAAGTATTTGTTAGAACTGTAAGGTGATAACTTGATTTTTTTTAAAGGCTCAAGCCACACCCACTGGTAGTAAAAGGTACAGACTCAATTTTTTTCAAGTGTTCGTTTTAGGGTATATTGAAATGGGTTCTGGATGTCAAAGTATGTACAGCATTTGTGGCTGTTTTACACCAGGAAATATGGATGTTTCCCCTCTTGTGTACAGATTTTAAAATAAATCAGTTTGTACATAAATTCCTCTACAGTTTCTGAGCCCTCCTCCACTTTTCAAACCTTAGCTATTCTGTAGAGAGAGAAGAGGTGGCATTTCAGAGAGGCAAACACTTTATTATGTACTTTGCATTAACACTGTAAAACCAAGGACAGCACCATCATTGGAAGACTGTCTCCTTTTAATAGAAATGAAACTGTCTGTCACTACCCCAGGATGCTGCAGTTTTAGAATGTTATCTTGTCTATATTAACAGTTTACTTAAACCCTTCATGCAGTGTTTACACCATCTTTGTGGTTTGATTTTGCATTTTTGATGAGATTCTGCTCTTGTGGCTCTGAGTTTGGCAGAACAGTATGGCTTTAGTAATAAAAACAGCTTTTATAAAGAGTTACTGATACCTCAAAGAAAAATGCTTGTAGTAGTTTGCATTTGTATTCCTTGTTTGTTTTATGTAATGCTTTTCTCATTCATAACGAGCAGTGGATTTTTGTGAGTGTTTTCTCCCATTAGGATTCCCTTCCCTTGCAGTCGGTCTTCCTGAGTAACATGCCTTCTAGTTGTATTTACAATTTTTGTTGTAATGTCATGGTTTGTTGCCATAGAGAAGTGAATACTGTCAGGAGCAAAAGTTCAGATTTATTGCATATTGCTTCTGGTGTAAAGAAGTTTGATCCAAGTTCACGATGCTTCATCTGCAAGAAAAACAAGACTGTTTCTATACTAGTAGTAGTTCTTGGCAATTTTTCCTTCTCACATGCAAGTCCACCCTATGGGCTAGGCCTGGTTGATGCAGTCAGGAAAAAAAGTCGTCAAAACTTCCAGCTGCTTTACTGGTGGACTGAGATTTTCGGGTATATCCAGTATTGTTTTGTTACAGAGCATTACTTTGAGAGGCAGCTGAGGAGGCTATGCCACATGTCTACCATCTTGTCCAGGATGACGGCAGAATAAACTGAAGACATTGATATCTAAATGGCTTACTTATTCAGGTTATCTTGTAAAACCATTCAGTCAGAAAGTGTTTACATTTTGTTTGTCAGAGGCTTGGAATGGTGAAAATAAATCATAGTACAATTTTACAGTCGCAATTAATACTGTTAATGACTTTCTGGTGTGGGGTCAGAACAGAGAAGGGCTAGATGCATTACTAATATGATGTTCTTTTCGATCACTGTTGCAGTAGTCCTAACTATTGGAACTTTAGCCACAGAAGGGTGGGCATACAGCCTAACTTGCAGAGATTAGTACCATTCCCACTCGAGGTGTGGTAGCTGTCCATTTGTCAGGGATGTCAGAATATGCTCCGTACAAGACCAGTGCCCACCCACACCATTTTAGATGCTTTCTGCAGCAGTATGCAGTGGGTGTGTATCAATGCCCTTGTGCCCATGATTTGTTCTGCTTTGGAGCACAGAATCATTAAGTACTCTGTTGGGGAATTTTCCTGTTTCTTTTTGTGGTAGTTGCAGATTACTGGGTAACCTTGTACTCATTTAGTCTGACATCTGGTTGAGTTAGCACATGTCAGGGCTCAAAGATAAAGTTCTTGTGGTAAACTGATTCCCTACAAAGGTTTTTTCATACTCTTATATTTGCTTAGGTCCAGAAAACATTGAAAACTGCTGGATCTGTCAGGGATTTACCCCTGAAATTCTGAATAGTAGCTTCCGTTCCCCACAAAATTATTTAGATCAGAAGAAGCTTGAGATTTATAACCAGCCTGCCATTGCATCTTTAAATTTGTATTCTGCCTCTGATTTCCTTCCAAGAAAGAAAGAAAAGCAACTTAACGAGTGAGAAAGGGATGTGACTTGCTGAGAATCCATATAGATATCATGTAAGTGACTTGTACCAAGCTGAATGAGAAAATAAACTTTTTTTCAGAGATGGAAACTGATAAATGTAGTCTCACACCAAAATGTACAGGCCCTGTTGATGTTTCTCTTCCCTCAATTCTTATAAGCAGAGCAGGCTCACCTGGCATTTAGGACGTCTTAGAAATGGATCTTGGAATTTATCTGGGATAAGCAGAAGATAATACGTTTGAATAAATTTTCTTCCCAAGCATTTTGGAGGGAAGGGGGTCTCAGACTTTGAGGGGAATTATGTTATACTCCTTGTATGTCTCATAGTGTTATCAGTACTGAAGGAAATTTATTTTGGAGCAGGCAGGATGTGAGAAAACTTGATATATTTTGTTGGTGAGATTGTTGGGAAGAGATGCCATTTAACAATTTTGTGAGTGAAAGAATTATTAGAGAAATGATTATGTGTTTCAAAAATAAAGTAATGAAGAGGTGGGTTCATTCCAGTTTGGGGCAACATGGATAGATGTCCAAATAAAAAACTTATTCTGGAGATGGCGAAACCAACAGAAACCCTTAAGTACTGATAGGAGTTATAGGATCAAGATGATCCCTTATCAGTGGAGGAAGAGAGGAGTGAATATACAGTCAAAAAATATATACAAGAAAACAGTAAGAGGACATGTGCATGGCTGACAAGTGTGCAACAAAGTCCAGAAGGTTTAGAATCTTTACTTGGAAGTGTTTGCATAGGTATTTTATACCTCAAGCAGACTTCAAAAGAATTTTTCCTCCGATTGATAGCAAATGTTAGAGGTGTGATGAAGAAGAAAGAGGTAACTGGGAACATATGTTTTGGGAGTGTGATGAGTTGGCAGATTTTAAAAATTCCCCACAGAGTGCTTTGTGAGAAATATTGGATGGGCAAATGGCTGTAACTAAAATGATTCTTTTCTGCTGGGGCAGAGGATCTGAACTGCTTAGACACTGTAAAGCCTTATTAAGTTTAATTCGCTTAGCTGCAAAAAAAGAAGTTACTAAAAAATGGAATTCAAAGTCTAAACCAACTGTATTTGGAGTATTGAACGTTATAAAAGAGATATGAGAAATGGAAGAGGGATCTTTAGAAAAGGGAAGGAGTAAATTGCATAGATATAAATAGAAATTGTGGGAACAATGCATGCAAGTAAGGCTTAAGGGAGGGCAGGAATTTAGCAATTTATGTAATGGCCTGATACAAGGAAAGTAAATGTATGTAATGTATAATGTATGTAAATGGAAAAAATGTTAATACGGTTTGTTTTCGGTTATATTTGCTTGCATCTTAAGTGCTAATTAAGTAAAGGTATTTAAAAAAAATCTGGAGAACTAGTTTAACAATAGAAAAACTTGTGGAGGAATCCATTAAGCTCAAAAGTAGGAGGAAGGAGTTGGGAGGAGGTGGATAACTGGAGTGGGTTAGAGCCTCAAGGGAAGAGCAGCTATGCAATCTCTAATTAGTAAGGCACATAAAGATTAATCACTTTTAAGGTAGGATAGGAAGAAGTAATGAGTGAAAATGTTATGTATGAGAATGGAAATGTATCTATCTAGTCCCTAAATATTCCCGAAAACCCAGCAAATTCATAATGTTTGCCTGAAAATGTTTGTATGGCTTTTTCCATACACAAGCAAACTGCACAAAATATTTCTTCAAGTCAGTGCAGACTGTTAGCAATGCCAGTTAGGATATTGGATACATATATTTTGGGATTTCCCTAAGTTAACCTAATTTAAGGAGAGAATTCAGGACCTTTGTGGAGATCTATTTGAGCCTCAGCTGGAACTTCAGCAGGACTTGTTTTGCTGGGCTACACTAATATGAAAGGTATAATTAAGCAAACAGTTGACTTTTTTTCCAGTTATATAATTTACAGACAAAGTTGCTATGAGGCATTCCCCTGTAATAAAATTGGTAAGCTTGATGTCAGAATTACCAGAAGATGAAATAAAGCCTGGTGATAAAGAAAGTAAGGCACATATTTTTTAACGGACAGCTTCGATGCTTTCGTTGTAAAGAATAAAGGAAAGAAAAATTGTAAACTGGAAAGGATACAATAGGTTGTAGTAAATTCTGCCTTCTCTGGCGGGTTGTGGCAAAGGAACAATGAAGTCAAATGGTTATTACAAGGTAAAATCCAAACAAGTTGTTATACTAAAAAATTTGGGTAGGGTATCCTATATTTATGCTACCCCTGCTTCTCATGCCTCATGCTTCCTGGGGTCTGAATAGATGTGGCCTTTTTTTTTTTTCTTGCCCCTTTCTTCAGCTTAGAATTTAAGGGCCTTAATCTCTCCTTAAAGGTTATATCTCATGACCTTCTTCATCATGTTTCAGGGTAGATGCCTTGCAGTTTTCTAGACAGTAAAGCTCTAAAGTGGTGTGGATAAACACCCATCTTGTAGTGGGAACATAGTTATTCCCCTGAAGGATGGACCTCTGCCATACCTGAAAAGAGGAGGAAACTTCAGCTCTGGAAGTCTGGTCGGATGTCAGGCCTTCTGCAACTGAAATCCCAGTAGTCAGGGCTACTGCAACAGCAATCTACTTGAACATCTGGTGTTATAATTTAATTTTACATAATTGTGCTTTTTAGTGAAAGCACTGCGAAGGAAAGATGTGAACAGAACGAAGATGAATGAGTGAGTAATGTCTTTTAATATATGAAGGCTTGAAACCAGCTATTTAGAAAGTCAAAGCAGTTCTGCATGTGAGCCTCCAGTGGATTTTGGAGTTTGTTTCAGATGTGTCAGAAATAAGTTTGCCATTGTGGAAGTTATTGGAGTTAAGACGTCGAATGGTGGTACACGTTACAAGTAGATCTCAACCTGAATAGAACTGGTATAAGACCAAGAAAAGAGATGCATATAACATATGTTGAGTCTTTCATATTGGCTAGAACAGCAAGATTTATTTAAGGAGAAACTGAATGTTATTCCACTGTTGTCTGTAACTGAATAGAAACATCGAGCATCCCACATGATGCAGCCCATTGATTTCAACAGTAAGACTGGAGTGCTACAGTCTGCAATCATTGGGTGCTTCTGAGACCCTCCCAAACCCCAAATTCCTCCACTAGCACCCAGAATGCTCCACACCTGCAATAAGTGACACGGGCTCATTCATTTCAATTTTGGAAGCTTTGCTCTGCAAGTTTTTAATCAGTTTCTATTCTTAAGGAGAGTAAGGTCACATGTTTATTATTTTATTTTTATCTATTTGATATTTGTTAACCAGGTTAGTTCAGCTGGGCTAGAAGCCCATTTTCAGTGGAGACCCGAGGAGGAAACTCCAGATACACACATTTATAGTACATAAAATTAACACTCCAAGATAGAGAATTGCACTGTAAATTACAAAAATATAGAAATAAAGTACATATGGTAATAAACAGAAATTTTTTTTTTTTTTTTGCGTAGAATATATACAACAATTGAGCTTTCAGTAGAGAAAGATTGGGTTCAACTGATGTAAGTTTAACTAGGGTAATTGGAGACAGGCAGTTAATATACGCATATATACATGTAGTGTAGTAGTAAAGCTTAAGGGTGTGTTTTGGTAAAGTCTGTGTGTAGGTGAGAACAAGAGGTGGTAGAGTAGGATGTGTAAGTAGTAGGAGAGAACAGAAGATCATAAATAGATACTGTATAGCAATGTAGTGGAATTGGGTAGGGTCTTCACAGGTGCAAGTCTTGGTGTTAAGTAGGTGAAGTTTGAGTTCTTTTTTAAAGTGTATGGTGCTGTGGTAGCGTTGTCGCCTCACAGTTAGACCTTGCCCGTTCGATTCTCAGAGCGTCTTCTGTGTGGTGACATGCGTGAACGGGCATTCCTTCGTTGAAGGTTATGCGTTAGGCCCGGCAAACCAGCATGTAAAACTCTACTGCCAATCATTAGCGGACCGGAGTTCCGCTGTGGCGACCCCTAACTGGGAAAAGCCGAAAGACACAGTCACAGTCATAGGGTGGGTAATGGATTGTGTGTGTGTTGGGAGTTTATCCCAAGCTTGGGCTATAGTGCATTTCTATAGTAGTTTACCAACATTTTATTTTTGGTTGGTAAATATCTAGGAGTTGCTGGTTGGAGGTGCGGAGAGTACGAGTAGGGGTATAAGAAGATACCAGGGTGGAGAGGGATGGGCAGGTAGATGGTTTGTATAATATAGTGTATGTGATTTGAAATTGTGATAGGAGTTGTTGGAGGAGTTGCAGCCATTGGAGAGAGTTGGGAGCAAGGCAATGGTGGGAGTTGTAAGGAGAGCTGGTGACATATCTAGCTATTTTGTGGTATATTTGTTGGAATTTGGCCAAGGTTGTGGCCAGTATGTTAGGACTGGGGTGGCATAGAGAAGGGAGGGGCAGAGGAGAGCCTGAGTCTAGTGTTAGAAGTTAGAAATTTTCTGTTGCGATAAAGTAAGCCAAGTTTTTGAGGAGTTTTTTTATACTTTGGAGTATATGCAAGTAAAATTTTAGTTTATCATCAATGATGGTACCTAGAAGATTAGTGTGCGGTTCAGGTTGTATGATGGTTTTATTGGAGGATGTGATGACAATGGTGAATTTTATGTAGGCAGGAGCTTAGTTTTTTTTTTTTTTTTTTTTTTTTTTTTTGGAGTTAAGAGGAGTTGATTATCAGACAGCCACTTTTCATTGGATAGAAAGCTGTCTTGGGTATGAGCATGGAGCTCAGCGAAGTTGGAAATCAAGATGAGAGTGGAATCGTCAGCATATTGAATTAGGGAGGATTGTTTGCAAGATGTGTGAAGCTCATTTGTGAAAATGTTAAACAGGAAGGGACCCAAGATGGAACCTTTGGGTACACCAGATGTGACTGGAAGGGAGGGGTAGCAGGAGGAGAGCAATCTGACAGATTGTTGTCTACAAGAGAGGTAACTAGAGAGCCAGTGTTTCAGTTTTGTGTTGTTGTGAACAGCATTTGCAAAGTTAAAATAATTTACTGCTCCCATCTTGTTCCCATCTTGCTGACATTTCAGCATTTTAAAGTGATTGCTGATTTGGGGCTGTCAGTCCACACGTTGTTGGCTTTGTTTCAAGGCTAGGTTTGTTTTTCCTGAATTTTGTGGATTTGTTCAGCATTTTTCGGTATGGAAAAAGAATGTCGCGGGGTTCCATAAATGTGGACACAGGATTCCTCCTAAAGACACCCTTGCTGTATGCATCATGTGTTTGGAAGTAGAGCATTTAGATGCAGATCATGAGATATGTGACAAATTTGGCTGTAGAAACATACAGGAATCTTCTTTCAGCTGTTCCCATTAGGGGTCGGCACAGCGGATCATCTTTTTTAATTTCTTACTGTCCTCTGCATCTTGCTCTGTCACACCAACCACCTGCATGTCCTCTCTCATCACATCCATAAACCTTATCTTAGGCTTTCCTCTTTTCCTCTTACTTGGCAGCTCCATTGTTAGCATCCTTTTCCCAGTTTACCTAGCATCCCTCCTCAGCACATGTCCAAGCCAGCGCAATCTCACCTCTCCGGCTTTGTCTCCAAACTGTCCAACCTGAGCTGATCCTTTAATATTCTGATTCCTAATCCTGTCAGTCCTTGTCACACCCAATGCAAATCTCAGCATCTTTAACTCTGCTACCTCCAGTTCTGATTCATGCCTTTTTGTCAGTGCAACTGTCTCCAACCCATATAACATAGCTGGTCTCACTATCCTCTTGCAGGTCTTCCCATTCACTCTTCCTGGTACCCATTTGTCACAAATCACTGCTGACACTCTTCTCCACCCTCCCTGTACTCTCTCTTCTTCACCTCTCTTCCACACTCATCATTACTCTGAACTGTTGATCCCAAGTATGTAAACTCATCCACCTTTGCCAGCTCCATTCCCTGCATCCTCACCATTCCTCTAGCCTGCCTCTCATTCACACACACGTATTCTGTCTTAGTCCTGCTGACCTTCATTCCTGTCCTCCCTAGAGGATATATCCATCTCTCCAGTGTCTCCTTAATGTGTTCCCTACTCTCACTACAGATCTCAATGTCATCTGCGAACATCATAGTCCATGGGGACTCCTTCCTGATCTCGTCCGTTAACCTGTCCCTCACCATTGCAAATAAGAAAGGGCTCAGAGCTGATCCTTGATGTAATCCCACCTCCACCTTAACCGTATCCTTCACTCCTACCGCAGACCTCACCACTGTCACACTACCCTCATACATATCCTGTACCACTCTTACATACTTTCTGCCAGTCCTGACTTCCTCATACAGTACCACAACTCCTCTCAAGGTACCCTGTCATATGCTTTCTCTAAGTCCACAAAGACACAATGCAACTCCTTCTGACCTTCTCTATACTTCTCCGTCAACACACTCAGAGCAAACATCTCATCTGTAGTGCTCTTTCCTGGCATGAAACCATACTGCTGATCACTAATCATCGCCTCCCTTCTTAACCTAGCTACCACTACTCCATAACTTCATGCTGTGACTGATCAGTTTTATCCCTCTTTAGTTACTACAGCTCTGCACATCACCCTTATTCTTAAAAATCTGTACCAAAACATTTCTCCACTCCTCGGGCACCTTCTTACTTTCCAAGATTTCATTAAACAATCTGGTTAAAAACTCCACTGCCATCTCTCCTAAACACCGCCATGCTTCCACAGGTGTCATCTGGACCAACAGCCTTTCCATTCTTCATTC
>NC_056733.1:55558434-55578434 GCF_019279795.1 Protopterus annectens
ATAAGATGGAAGTTTTGAAGCTTCGAACCAATTAAATGGACATCGCCGTACAGCGTGGAATGGTATATTTACCGTTTTCCTTGCTGTAGTGCGTTCTCGGAGTTGGTATATTTAATTAGTATGGGGTGCAGGGGGCAAGATTTTTTGTTTTTATTTTTTTTTTTATTTACATAAAGTTTCAAAACTTCGATCTTATGGTCTCAACCATAAGTAATTGAACGTTTTGAAACTTAGTCCCCCTGCACCCCCCTGTGGGAGGCTGTGCCCCCACACACCCCTACTTATGTATGTGGAATCATATTTATATATATTATATATATATATATATATATATATATATATATATATATATATATATATATATATGATTCCACGGTGGTACAGCAGTAGCGTTGTTACCTCACAGCAAGAGGCTCTCCCGTTCGATTCTCGGCTTGGCTTGGGAGTGCCTTCTGTGTGGGATCTGCATGTCCTCTCCGCGGTTGGGTAGCGTTCGAAAGACATGCGTGCATAAATGGGCGTGCCTTTGTTGAAGGTTAGGCGTCGAGCTGGCACCTCTGCTTTTTGTAAAAATCTACTGCCAGTCATTAGCGGACCAGAATTCCGCTGTGGCGACCCCTTACCGGGAAAAAGCCAAAAAGACAAACAAACATATATATGTGTGTGTGTATGTGTATGTGTATACATTTGTGTATGTGTATATTCGTGTGTGTAAATATAAACACATCTGTATGTATATATGCACAAGTGTGTGTGTGTGTGTGTGTATATGTATGTGTATATATATATATATATATATATATATATATATATATATATATATATATATATATATATATATGTAAATAAAATGAGTGTGTATGGATATATATAGTTTGGGGTGTGTGGGTTTTTGACTTTGTAATATCAAGTGCTGATGTGTCAGTAGGGAGCCAGGGATCAGAAGCAACATTAAGTGATGGGATGTTTATCAGAAAGCTTTTGCTTAGGTTGGCCCATGAGGCAGTTATGCCCACTTTCCACATTATTGTTTTCCTTATAGCTAGGACCCCTGGCCAAACAAATGAGACTTTAGGTATATGTTTGGTATTGACATTGGAACTTACAGACTCCATAATAGTGTATTCAGTGAAATCTGACTAGGATGTTCCAGACCTGAATGCCCTGAAATACTTTCAAATGTTTTCAGGGAACAAGGAGAATGAAGGCAAAACTAAGGCAACTGCAGTGAATTATACATTCACACATAAACTAATGCATGCTTAGGTTCATAGGTTCATACTAGGCTATCTGCCCAAGGGCATTTATAAGCCTAGCCCATAGTTATGTGGCTTTCACCACCCCTTTAGTTTGAATAAAAACTATGCCTATCATTTTTCTGTGCCTCTGTCAAGCAGTGACACTGAAGTAATCCCTGGGGTATATCTGCGATCTCCCATCCATTGGTCAAGATTCCTCTTGAACAAGGCCAGCGAGGTGCTCTGCCTCACATGTACCGGGATTTTGTTCCACAGCATAGGGAGTCTCTGGGTGATGAATCTGTCCCTCCAGCACGTTCTATTTATAACCGTGTCAAGGTTTAAGTCTCCCGCCCTTGTGGTTCTGAGGGATCTAGATTTTTTGAGGTGAAGCATATTCATCAAATCTGGGTTTGACATGGCCTTATATGTCAGGCACAGGTCACCTCTGAGCAAGCGGTATGAGACTGAATAGAGCTGGAGTTAGCCTTACCTTTGTAGGCACCAAAAAATGAATTCCATAAGAATTTTGGGTCTAAATTTGGTTATTGCGGCACAAAGGAATCTTTGGAGAAGGTTGTGAAACAAATTCTCCAAAAAAAAAAACAGTCTAGAAAAGCATAGTGATGGAATTTGACACCAAAATTCAGGTGCTCAAGGTGTTCTTGGCACTGCTGATCCTGTGTGTGGGCCAGTTTTATTTCTGTTTGTCAGAGACAGGTATTTTGGGCATAATGAACTTGGAAATCAAGGAATTTGTATAGGAAAATAAAAGTGCTAAAGGAAGATGGGAAATCCTGATACTCCAGGTGAACCAGAGGGACAAGATCTACTGGACTTGAAGAGGGTAATAGTATCCAAGCTAGGAACTATATCAGATAGTTGGAGGAACAAGAACCCTAGTTGGGGTAGACAGAAAATTGTGTTCTGGCTCCAGGCAGAGGACAAGAGCCTAAATAAATCAACTGAACACTATGCCTACAAATCAGCTGAGAAATTCAGGTTATGGAATGGAGATATGAAATATCCTTCACCATCCCTGTTGGGGTCAGAATAAGAGTAAACATTACTAATAAGACTTGGAAAAAGAGAGAGTTTTTTGGAATACATTGAAGTGAGATTTGAATGGGAAGAGGCCAGGCACCATTTTGGTGCACATCCTAGAGATTGTCTACCACTACCAAGGGCTACTTGTAGAACTCAGGGAAAAAGGTAGGAAGGAGAGAGAGCAAGAGAAATTATCTGAATGAGGCATGCAAACTTTATGTAATTTTTTTTTTGTAGTCCAGTTTATTTTTGAGCACAGTGGTGGCAAGGTCAGTCATAGCCAAATAATTTAATAGATTGTATAAGGCATTGCAAGACTGCATCAAACTTCTCTCAGGTGAGTTGAGAAGAGATTGAGAAAGGACAGTAGACAATCAGATAACCAAAGAACAATGAGAAGATGTGCAAAGCCCTAAGATATACAAGTAAATCCACAGTCTTTGTAATATTTGCATAAAATTGTCTGTACATATATTTTTTTATCGTCTAAGCAAAATTAATAATAAAATTGCCCCTGAGTGTCTGATGGATGCTAAAGGGTCAAAACTGGGAACCCCACAGTTTAATAGTGTATGGATCTATGAGAATGTAGTCCATCAAACCAATAGTAAATAGGGTGCTTGAGAGCAAATAAAAGTTTAGAAAAACTATGTATCTTTAGGTATGATAAAGAAGAACCTAAATATGTGAATGCATTGGTAGTGCTAATATTATTTCTAGCAAAAAAAAAAAAAAAAAAGTACCATTACAAGGAAATAGAAGACTGAGGTTAAGCCCATTAAAAATGTGAAGACTATCGTTAAAGAAACGAGGGAAAGTCGAGGGACTGTTTAAAAAAGGGGAGATGGGAGAATGCATATATTTCTAAGTGGCATCTCTGGAGTCATTTTATCTTTAATCAGTAAGGTAAGGGAAAGTGACAGATGAATCCCTTCTTCAAGTTAGAAAAGATTCCTTTCCCAAGGAAGAAAAATGGCCTGTTAGTAATAAAGGGTAGGAAAACCTCCTGATGTCTTGCTACCGTATGCTTAATTATATATATTGAGCCACCTCATGTAGCTTCCAAAAGATATTTTTGGATATGTGGTAGTTAAGTTTTTATGCCTTAAAAATATGGTGCATGTTTTCCTGTATTCATCCAATGGAAAGATATCCCAAAGAGGTGGTCATCTAGAAGTGGTCCCCCTTATCTTCTTTAAGATCTTCCCACATTTCCCCTTCCCAGGTTTTTGGAGAAGATCAAATTATTTAAAGCAGAGGTCATTCTGATAGCTCCATTCTGGTTCAGCAAATGATGTTTCTCTTTTTTTCTTGCTTTTTCTCCTGCAGTAGCCTCTCTGTCTGAGACCATATGAGAGCTCCCAGTCTCCTCAAACGTAATTCTGGAAAGTGTGGTCCAAGTGTTTATCTCTGTGTAGTGACCTAATGTTAAAGAAGTTTGTACGTGTAAATAGACTCATTTTCCATTGTGGACGATGGACAGGATTGCATCGGTTACATCATATGTGCCTAGCATTCTTGGCTACGTATTGCAAATTTTTAACAAAATCCTTGCTTCTCCTCTGTCAGAGTTTCTTTAGTTGCCAGTCCTATCTTTCCTCAAAGTTGTCTGTTCCGTGCATCTGAACTCCTTGAAAATCTTAAAGCTTTTTGAATAGAATGTTTCTCTGTCATCCTATTAAATGTCTAGCTTTTGGATCTCCTACTTTGTACTACAATATTGGGAAGGTTAACTTTTCAACTGTTATGGCAGAGCTTAATAGTCTTCCAAGACACAATCTTTTTCTCGTTACTTTGTCAGGGAAGAATTTCAGAACTTCAGGCTTGTGTGTGGATATATGTAACTTGGTGTTCCATAAAGACAGTGTGTCCATAAGAAGTAATCATTTATTCCTAAGGTGGCAGTTGAAACTAACATGAACTAGTCAACCTGTCTGTGTTCTTCCCCACTTTGAATAAAAGTGAATGTTCGTTGCATTGTATGGATGTTTCCAAGCAACTTTAGATTTTACTTAGGATAAAGTTTGTTAGAAAAGATTCCTATTTGTCTTTCTCTTTTTCTGAAAATAAGTGGAGTACTCCAAACAGAGTTAATTAAATGTCTTTCTCATGACAACCAATGTTTTCATCAGAAATAAAGCACTGGCATGTGAGTCTAGAGCTGACTTTTCATGAGCAGTAGTAGCTTCTCAGTCTGGCTTTAAAATGCTTCCTAGGATGTTTGTGCAGTTAGTACACTGGCATCACTGAATACCTCTGCAAGAGACTATAAGCTGGATATGAACTCCAGCTCCTGGTTATCCTTCAGTGCCATTATTGTGAGGAATATCTTTTCATGAGAGACTGCCCAGCTGAAGAATCAAGTTAAAAGAAACTGAACTCCTGATCTCAGATATGAAAGTTAGGCACTGATGGCTTCAAAATGGCAGTTCATTTTCATGCCTAACTTCCTTAGACCTGACAGGCCTGAAAGACATTTTTCATTTTTGTTTTTACCGTGTATTTTGCTGTTTGCTGTTACATGTGGCTGCTTCTCTATATGCAGGCTTTTGTAGATCTGGAAAAGGTTCCTAGTTTGTACAGCATTCTGGATATGGAAGAGAGTTTTTTATATCCTGGGAAAAATTTAGATGCTGGAGAACAGAAGCTGCTGATAAAAGGGTAATTAGTAGGTCATATAAAATAAGGTATGTTAACTATAAATATCAATCAGAATATGTTAGAAAAGCTTGAGAAGAGAGACTTCAAAGGAACAGTAGGAGAACAGTACACAACAAACTCCAGAAGGTCTAGGATTTTTTGTGGGGGGTGTTTACATTAGTGTTTTTGTAAGTCCTATATCACTGTTGCAGTATTCTTGAAGGAAGGAGGATGACCCGTTCCAGGCAGCCCGTAGCTCAGCCAGTATGATAAAGCTTGAAAAGGATCTTTTTTTGCTCCCCATGTCACATTTATGCTTCTTGTAGAGAACATAGGTCATAAAAGGGACATATGAACGCAACTACACAGAACTTGTTTTGCCGCCAGTTCAAACAACTGTCCCAAGGGTATTCCCAAAATGCCTAGCTCTTCAGGCTCCACGGGATTCACATTTTTACTTATCTAGATGACCAGTTGCTTCAGGCACCCTTCTTCCAGTCGATTGTTGCAGGATCTGCAGTTCATAAGTCTGGGGTTTACTGTCATCTTCCAAAAGTCCATTCTGACACCTCTCAAGATCATGTGCGTCTGGTTTCCAGGATTCATGTGGTGATAATGTTGACCTCTCTCCTGTTTCCAAAAGTGTTGTCATTGACAGCCTTCTTTCAGTCTCTTCTTACCCTGACTGCCATGTCTGCCAGGGAGTTTCTTTGAGGCCTGGGATTCATGGTCTCTTCTCTTCTGATGCTTTCATTTGCCAGACTGCATATGAGGAAGGTACTGTGGTACCTCATCAATAACCATCTGGTTTTCAGTGTACCTCTCCCTCCCTGTCTCAAGAAAGAATTTGTGTTGTACATTTGACATTAGTTTAAAACCCAGGCCAGTCCTTTCAGCCTTCAGTCCCTTCTCAAGCTGTTCACCGATGTCTCTGACATGGGGGTTGAGGACAGCTCTTGGTCACCTGAAAATTTGGGGTCGATGGCCTCCCATCAGACATCAGACCATATCAGCATCAAAGAGACGAGAGCTTTGATTCTGGCCCTTGAGGCTTTGCACCCCATGTTCCCTCCAGGCCCCTTGAAGGTGTACACAGACACTACAGTGACGTGGTATGTTAACAAGTAGGGGGGGCAAGAAGTCTTACCTTCTGTGCAGGATGACATTTCAGGCTTGGGAGGTGGCTCTCTGTTATCAGTTAACTCTTGAAGCAGTATACATTCCTTCACAGTATAATCTTGTGTCAGACTCTGAGCAGATGCAAAACACTGGCTTGACAAATGGATGCTTCACAGAGATGTGTTTCTGGACATTGTCCGTTGGTGGGGTATTCCTCAGGTGAATCTTTTTGCCTCCCCTTTGAACAGACAGCTTCCTCTCTTCTTTTCCCGAATGCCATGCCATCTGGCCTGGAAAACAGACACCCTATCCTTTCCATGGTAGGGGGGGGGGTTCTTTATGTTTTCCCTCCCCTTCCTGTACTTCCAAGAGTCCTGCAGAAGATTCAGAAGATTCAGCTGGACTCCCCAAAAAATCTTGCTAGTGACTCCCTTTTGGTCACAACAGCACTGGTTTCCCCCTCTTAATGCTTCTGGCCAGGGGCAGTCATCACAAGTTACCTCACCAGTTGGGGCAGTCATCACAAATTACCTCACCAGTTGGATCTCCTCACACAGGACAAGGGATCTCTCATCCATCCCCACTTGTGCACTCGACAAATGACATTGTGGGTGATAGGGTTTTGATCCCTTTCTAGTACCTCTTTTCTGAGGACGTGCTCAGTGTTTTACAGGAGGCAAGGAACAATCAACCAGAAAGTCTTGTATGTCCAAATGGAAGAGTTTTTCAGTTTGGTGCCATGCTTGTAACCAGGACCTGTTTTTTTTGGGGGGGGGGGTCCCTCTGGTCCTCTTATTTGTGTGAGTTGCTGCAGTGTAGCTTGGCCTATTCTTCTGTGAAGGCCCATTTATCAGCCATTTCTGCTTCTCTGTCCTTGACCCCTACTTTGACTTCTCGTTTTGAGATCAAACAATTTCTTAAAGGCGTCCTGCATATTAGGCCTCCAAGAAAACCTGTTCCTCCTCCTTGGGACCTTAATTTTGTTATGGAAAAATTCACTCTGGCTTCTTTTGAGCCTGGAGATTCTGTTTCTTTGCAACATTGTACCTGGAAGACTGTTTTGTTGCTGGCTCTTACTTCTGCTCAGAGGGGTTCTTAACACCAGGCCGTTATGGCCATTCCTCCTTTTTTTGTTTTTTCACAGGGGCAGGATGCCCCTTCATACTAATCCTTCTTTATGCCCAGGGTGGTCAATGAATTTTCCTTAAATCAGTCAGTACAACTCCTTTCTTTTTATCTTTTCCTCAGTCTGCTACTGAGGAGGTCCTGCATACCTTGGATTTGCACAGACAGCTCAGGTACTTTTTGGATAAAACTATGACTATTCGTAAGTCTGATCAGCTTTTTGTTTCCTTTCATCCAAGCTCTTTAGGTTTGGCTATTTCTAAGCAAACCATCTCCTCCTGGATATCACTGGCATTTTCTTTTTGTTGTTGTTCTCATGGCAAGTCTCTAGCTGCCTCTGTTAGAGCTCATTCTACTAGGGCTGTTGCCTTCTTCAAGGGGTTGGACACCAGTTCATCCTTGAAGCTGTCACTTGGTCTACAGTGCATGTCTGTACTAAGCATTACAAGTTGGATGTGGTTTCTATGCCCAGAGTAGGTTTTGCTGAAACCATTTTATGTGGGGTTGTTGAGGGTTGTTCTCAGCCTACCTCCCATTCTGTTTTTGATTTCCTCTCCCTTCCTTTAAGAATACTGCAACAGTGATGTAGAACAGTTGTGTAAAATCTTACCTTGGCATTAGATGTCCTTTTCTTTACTGTTATAGTATTCGCTCCGTCTCTCCAACCCCCTCTTCTTTATTCTGCCTTTTTTCCTTTTGGATATACATAGACTCCTTTTGTCCCATGATGATTGTTCTCATCTGGGGCAATTCATTTCTGGGTAGTTCCATTTGTATATCCCTTTTATGCCCTACATTCTGTAAGAGCAGCATAAATTTGACATATGGAGCAAACAACATCCTTTTCAAGCTTTGTCATGCAGACTGAGTGACGGGTTGCCCAGGATGAGACATCCCACCTCCTTCAAGAATGCTGCAACAATGAAGAGAAGGACATCCACTGTTACAGAAAGGTTTTACACAACTGTACTATCCCAACTAGGCTTCAGAGAATTCTTCCTCAGGTAGTCGGCAGATGCTTGAAGAGAAAGGTAATTGGGAGCATATTCTTTGGGAATGTAATGAGTTGGCAGATTTTAAAATTCCCAGCAGAGTACATTGTCAGAAATGTTGGAGGAGCTAATTGTTGTAACTAGGGAAATTATTCTTTTGAAATGGGACATGTAGCAAGGCCTTAGCAATTCATATCCTACGTTTAATGCTATTGGTTGCCAAAAGATCTGTTACTAGAAAATGGAAATAATCTAAAACAGCAGTAATTGAAGTAATTGATATTGTAAAGGAGGTAAAAAGAATTGGATATGGGAACGTTTGAAAATATAAGGAGCAAATTTCATAGAAGTAAATGGAAATTTGTGGGAGCAATACATGCCAAATGTTCAGGAGGAGGGTGAGGTTTAAGGTAAGGCAAGAAGTTAACAGTTTTAATAAACAGGTAAATGATTGTAATAAAAACCATGTAAACTGCATAAAATAATGGAAAACAAATCCTAATAATATTTTTTTATTAATGTATGTGTATCTGTTAGTGTTTCAATGTGATCTAATAAAGATGTTAAAATCTTCTGGTAAGCTTTCTGGACAACAGCAGCAGCCCTGGCTTGTGTGGTACTGGTTGAGTTTCCCTTTGCCAAAGGCCTGTGAATTTTGTACCTTAGGACCTAACTACAGCATGTAAAGCATGTCGTTTCCTGATAAGAAGGAAAACCTGACAGTTCAGATTTGATAAAAAGAGAGATAATTGTCTTGGTGCAGTCTTAAAGGTTTTGTCAGTTTATGTGCTACACATCATCCCGATGTAAAACCTGCCTGGCAGGGGAAATATAGCAGACAGACCAAGCACACTCTTATTACTTATCAAGCTTTATTTCCTTTTTTCTTTTGCATTGGAAATAGAATTACCCCATGCGGTATAAATAGGAGCAGTGGGATATCACATCACTCTCTACATGAGTGGAATTGATTTTTTTTTAAACACATTTGACGCTCTTTAAGTTCTTCTGCCCCTCCTGTGCAGAGTGATTCATTTTTCACTCTAGTGGGATAAATGGGATTCTCACATTGCAACCCATTGAGTAGCTTTTGTGCTACCTTGTTCTGTCCTTTATATACCTTCCATGTTTTTGTCTGACTACATTAGCAGATTAATTTCAACAGATTATTTCATGACTACTATACCTTGTTTATGGTAATTGTCTGCAATATTTGCTTATAAAATACAGGGACAAGTCCATGCTTTGTATTGTTTGTGGTGGTAGCCTGCAGAAAGTTACATTTAACTTGTTTTCAAGGATGCTCCTGTAGAAATTGCCTCATCTGCCCAGTGTCCATAGATGCTGCGTTTGTGATTGTGTATTTGTAGTGGTTAGTTAGCTTCCTTGTGTTTAAACACACTTCTAGGAACATTATGCACCCTCCCAAGCCAATAGAAAAGGAACAGTCTGTAGGACATTTCCATTGTCTGTCTTGTAGTTTACTCTTAATTCCTTGTTAGTAAAATTGTGTATGCTTATAGTGTGTTTGTTTCTTTTTTCTTTTTAGTTCAACTAGGTGACTTGTTTGATTGTTTCAGAACGGTTTTACGCTTTTCGTAGTTTAAAAAAAATGTTTGCTGTATTATCACTGCTTAGCATTATTTTAATGGGGATGCAGGCAGTATATTATAGGCAGGTGTACTTTTGTCATTTAGACATTTAATGGTGTAGCTTTGTATTTAATCTTTGTATGAAATTTATTTTTTTAATTATTCCTAAGCCATCTGTAATGTTTGACTTCTGGTCCCTGTCATTCTTGTCTCTACTTTTTATATTGCTGCCTGAGTGGGTGATTGCTCATTATCATGTCAGAACAAGGCATAAGAGGAATGTCTCCTCATTATTGAATACAGTTAGTTGTCCATGAACCAAAGAAATCTGGGGACACAGACCTGACCCTAATCTCCCCCAGTAAAGGGTTGCTGAGCAAAGAAGTCCATGTTTCAAAAGTGTTCCATTCAGCAGTGACTTCCAGCAATTGTGTTATTTGAACTTGTAATGGGTGACCCTCATTTTAATCTATGGCTTGCAGTCTTGGCACTCTGTGATCTTATCCCATTCACAGTCATTTGTCTGTTCTATTGCTGACAGAAGTCCTAATGCTGCTTTAAAGGGCTGATTCTTCATTTCTAGAACAGTCTCATTTCTCCATAGTGCCACATACCTGTTGTAGAAAAAAAGGAACGAGGAGGATTGGTTTAATTTTGTGCAAGGTTTGTTTAAGGCTGCTAAGTCTTTTCTGCTGGCACATCTTCTATCCTTGTTAGGAAGAAGAGTTCCCTCTTCATATGAGGAAGAGGAATTTTCTCATTCTGACAATAAAGAGCTCAATTATGCCTCACAAATTCTCTGTTCCACTGGATATGACTGAGGCAGAAGACATGTTATCTTCTGACTCCCCTAAGGAATCAATTTCTTTTGGTGCCACAGTAGCTAACTTGAAATACATATATATATATATATATATATATATATATATATATATATATATATATATATAAAATATATATGTGTGTGTGTCTGTGGTAGTGGTGCTGCGGTAGCGCTGTTGCCTGACAGTAAGACGTTGTCCCATTCGATTCTCAGCTAGAGCGTCTTCTGTCTGGAGACATGCGTGAATGGGCGTACCTTCGTTGAAGGTTGTGCATCAGAGCTGGCAACTCGGCACGTAGAAATCTACTGCCAATCATTAGCGGACCGGAGTTCCGCTGTGGCGACCCCCAACCCTCGAAAAGCCGAAAGACGCAACAACAACATATTATATATATATATATATATATATAATATGTATGTATATATATATATATATATATATATATATATATATATATATATATATATATATAATATGTATGTATATATATAATATGTATGTATATGTATATACATAATCAAATGGGAAAGTAAAGAAGTTTCTGAGTCACAAAAAGATACTGTAAATTGTTGAATATGGATACCCCTAACACTTTTGCTGTATCTTCAGTTCAACAGACTGTGGAAGATGCCTTTTCTTTTGTTTCTTCGTCTCCAGACTTTCACCCTCCAGTCCTTAAAAAGCCTGGCATGTCTTATAGTGCTCCTTATTAACATAAGTACCTTTATAAAAATACATCTGCTGACCCTACTGTTATATCCTTGGGTACTGACAAAGTTGATCTAACCCAATTCCTAATGATAAAGACCGCAGAGTACTTGGAAAGTTTAGCAAAAAAGTATTCACTTTGGCCTATTAGCCTTTAGAGCTAAACCCATATGCCCAGGTTCCTTTTATCCATCCTGAGCGACATGGTCCAAACCTGAGCCAATCTTCCTAACTTTGATGTGAAATCTAATGTTATGGACATGCTTAAGTCTGCCTCTTGGGTAATTAAACACACAGTCAGATGTGGCTGTTATGCTGTGGATGAGGTCTCCAGGTCAGCTACATATGAAACCATTATGAAAAGGCATGCTTGGATAAGACTACAGTCCTTCCTGGAGGATGTGGAAGCTCAATTATTAAATGCCCCAACCCCCACCCCAGAAGAGGACTTCTATAAAGTAAAATCTCTGAGATCATCAAGAAGGTAGACAAGAGAAATAAAATCATGCTGATAGAAATAAAACTAGCTGATGTTCTTCGTGTTTCACTGTTGCATTCGTCACATTTGGGTTATCCCTGCCAAGGTAGCCCTCGACAGGCCTGAATACCAGAGGCTTAGTATTTCTGCGTCAGTTGCTATCGCTTCAGGACTGGTGTCTGGTTGTCAGTAGTATAAAGCAAGGCATCCGGCGCCATTACATCGGTCTTTCTTGCTGAGGAGCCCAAAGCAGAAGGAGTTCGCACGAGTGCTGGTCGGCCGCTAGCTGAGTTTCGTCTTCCGAATTGAAGCTGAAGTCTTTTAAAGCTAAGTACCCCATTGGGGATCCTTTTTTCTTGCTCTAACCGATGTCAGAAAAAGTTAACAATTGTCTTGCCTATGGAAAGCAAATACCACACCGAGACTTTTCATTCTTACTGCGTCACTTGCTTAGGCCCAGACCACAACGTCCCTCGCTGTTGCTTTTGTGCTTTGTTCAACGCCAGAACTATACATCGCCGGGCCCTTATTGTAGCTAGATATTTTTGCTTACAGTCCTTGAATTCCGATATGGCTTCGGTAAGCCATCCAACAGCAGATCTTCCGAAAAAACGTAGGGATAAAGACAAGACAGACTGCACAGGTCCAAACCTACTGACGGCACTTCCATTAAGCTAGTCATCAGTTCTCCGGTCCTCAGTGAGGAGCTTTAGCAGTCCCTGATGCCTGCTTTTGGATTTGCAAACTGCTACCGAGACCCCTTCGGAGTCTGGTATGCTGCAAAACTCTTCTTTGACTAAGGATCCTGTGGTTGTCTCTACCTTGGATGGGTCCAGAGCCGCTGAGCAGGCACTGGCTTCCGAGGAAGTACTTCGTACTGATTCTCGACACAAACCAATGACTTTCACTTCTACCGTTCTTTCGAAAACTTTTGTTGTTCTTTTTTCGGCTTTTCCCGGTTAGGGGTCGCCACAGCGGAACTCCCGTCCGCTAATGATTGGCAGATTTTTACGGTGCCTAGGTGCCAGCTTGACATCCAACCTTCAACGAAGGCACGCCCATTCACGCATGTCTTTCAAATGCCACTCGACCGTGGGGAGGACAGGCAGGCTCCACACAGAAGGCACTCCAGCTGAGAATCAAATGGTAGAACCTCTTGCTGTGAGGCGACAACGCTACCGCTGCACCACCGTGGCTTTTTTAAGCCCCAGGGTACGAAGCACTCCCAAGGAACCGATGACTCAATCTCAGACACCTGCTTCCTTGCCTCATTCTCAACTTCTTAAAATGGCGGAAGACCTTATAATGCTGATCAGGGGAAGCCAAGCTACCCATTCCAAAAAAATGTCCCCAGTAGTTTTATCTGAACAGGAGTCTAATGACTCTGATGCATCTGAATATGAAGACATGCAACCCCTCTCTGCTTATGAGGATTCTGATGCAGAGGAATCCATTCCTTCAGCTTCTCCACCCGAGGACTTTTCCTTTGTGGAAACCCTTCATACTTTCCAATGGGAATGTCAGGACTACCCTCAGTCTAAAAAGAGACTCCAAGAATTCTTAGATCTTCCACAGCACAGACCCCTGGCCATTCCCTCTGTCCTGGATGTTGTGGATGTTGTTTTTATCAAATCTATTTTGACTCCTGACACCTCCACCCTGCTCCCAGAAAACCTGACAGGTATTACAGAGTCCCTGACTAACGCAAATTTCTTTTCAAAAAAATCCTACTTCTGACCCTGAGGTTATTTCTCAAGGGTCTAAAGGAATTAAAGCAACTTCAGCTAAGAATCCCACATCCTCAGATAGGGATTCCCGAGCACTAGACAGAGAGGGTAAAAAAAGTATACACCTCTGCTACTCTTGGTATCAGAGCAGTAAATTGTCAGTTCCATATGCTAAAATTTCAGCAACATGCCATGGAACTCCTCAAACAAAAAATATCCTTTCCTGCTTGTGCAGAAAATGAACAGATACAAGAGTTAATGCATTCTGCAAGTCAAGTAACTAAGCACATCTTACACTGTGGTTTTGGCACCCTAGAAGCTTCTTGCAGGGCAGCAGTCACCGGTTCTGTTGTTAGAAGGCATGCTTGGCTTAAGTTACAGCCCTTTCCAGACCATGTCAAATCTAAATTATTGGATGCACCCTTGCGCAAAGACAGCTTATTTGGCACCAAGGCAGAGGAGGTCTTAAAAACAGATGGAATAAAAAGCTAAGTCTATGCAGACACTTAAGGATTTCCTACAGGTCCAGCCACCCAGGTTCAGTAGGCATTGTGTCCCTCCAAGCACTGGTCCTTTCCTGTCCCCTCCAGGTTAGTTCAGTCCAGACCCCGGGGAAGCAGACCCGCCAGACAGCAGCCGCAGGGAATGCGGAGATCAAAGCAGTGGAGTTCCACCACTTCAAAACCAGGGAGTGCAATGCCACCCCCTCATGGTAAGAACTTACAATGACTCTCCTCCAGCACCCCCTCCCTCTGCCTACCTGCACATGCCCCTAGGAGGAAATCTCTCCTTTCACGCAAGCACCTGGGCCACCATTACCAACGACAGCTGGGTCCTCAATATAGTGTCCCAGGGATACAGATTTTCTTTCCACACACTTCCAACCCCAAAAGGGTTCCCAGACCTTCTTCCAAACCAGTGAGCCGAGGCGAAAAAGCAAGTCCTTTCCCTGCTCTGTTTGAGGGCAATAGAGCATATTCCTGCAGAACAAATAGGCCAAGATTTCTATTCCAGACTTTTCCTGGTACCCATAAAAGAGAGCACCTGGCATCCTCAATCTATCCATTTGAAACACCTTCCTGGTGATAAGAAAATTCAAAATGCTCACCCTCCAGCAACTACTACCTATGCTCTCCAAGAATGCTTGGCTAGCCACCCTAGACCTAAAAGATGCCTACCTCCACATTCCTATCAGGGAATCATGCAGGAAATATCTATGTTTCAGGGCAGGATCTCAGCAGTTTCAGTTCTCTGCGCTTCCTTTTTGCTTATCTACTGCTCCCAAAGTTTTCACAAAATGTCTGGCTCCTGCCAATGCCTTTTGCAGACAAAGAAATATACAAATTTACCCATACTTAGACAACTGACTAATTCAGGCAAACAGGAAAAGCTGCTCAAGCACTTGGCCTTTGTAAAGTCCCTACTGACATCCCTAGGGTACACTATCAACGAAAAGAAATCCAAACAAGTACCCATCCAAATAATTATATTCCTGGGAGCAAGCCTGGACACACCATCCCAGATGGCATTCCTTACACCAGAAAAGCAGACTTACCTGACAGCCTACTTCTCTCAACTAGCCCCCAGACCCCAGTTTTCGGCAGGGAAAATCCTGCAAGTTCTGGGGTTTATAGCATCTTGCATTCTACCCATTCCATATACCAGACTGCATATGAGGAAAATTCAATGGTACCTAAAAAGCCTTTGGTGTCAACACTCTCAAGACCTGGAAAGTCTTATACCAATGATACCTTGCCTAAGGAAAGAGTTTCTTTAGTGGGAAGTAGCATGCTCCCACAACAAGGGACTAACTTTCTCACCACCTCCCGCCACCTAGACCCTCACCACAGATGCATCAGACTATGCTTGGGGTGCACTCCTGGGCGGCAGGTGCGTACAGGGCCAATGGAGCCCACAACAAATAGATCTGCACATCAACCAAAAAGAGATGTTAGCTGTCCAGCACGCATTGACAGCTTTCAGGCCCCTTCTCTCGCCAGGGGCTCTTCTGATCAAACGGACAACACCACTGTGATGTGGTATATCAACAAGCAGGGAGGGACTCACTCCTACCCTCTGTGCAAGCTGGCCATGACCCTTTGGCACACAGCCTCAGCCATGCAACTAGACCTGTTAGCACAATTCCTGCCAGGCTCCTAATCTCTCTGGCAGACAACTTAAGCAGAAATATTCTGGACCCACACGAGTGGCAGCAAGACCCAAGAATCTTCACCCTAATAAGTCAGAAATGGGGCACCCCAAAGGTCGACCTCTTTGCTTACCACTCCAACCAACCATCAGCTCAGCAAGTTCTGCACCAGGGAGCCTCACTGCAGGACCTGGAAAGTGGATGCCCTATCCTTTCCCTGGGTCAACCTCTCTGTCTATGCATTTCCCCCACTACCTCTCATTACCAGGGTACTGCTCAAAATAAGGGAGGAAAAAACAAGGACAGTTCTGGTTGCTCCAGACTGACCTCGCCAGCACTAGTACCCACTGCTGCGCACCCTGTCCCTCTGCCACCATGGCATCTCTCTCAGACCCCAACCCTCCTGACCCAGAGGGAAGGAGAATTCATGCATCCCCAATTGCCGACCCTCAATTTGGCAGCCTGGCTTATTCCCTGACCACTGACCAAGCTGCCAGTCTCAGTAAACCGGTTATAGATGAGGTTAGACACCCTAGCACCTGAAAGTCTTATGCTGACAAATGGAAAAGGTTCTGCACCTGGATTCAGGCTAAGGGAGCCGATACGGCACAGCGCTCCCTACCTCTCATCCTGGATTACCTAGTTAACCTGCTACACAGTGGTCTCTCCTTTTCCTCTGTTAAAATTCATGCTTCTGCTATCTTTGCTCATTTCAACACTGAGCACCCACTTTTCTCACACCCTCTGATTAAACCATCCCTAAGAGGGGCTAGCAACTTGAGGCCACCCAGAAGAGCACCTACCCCAGCTTGGGACCTAAACTTTTTGTTGGAAAAGCTCACCCTATCCCCCTTTGAACCAGCATCTTCAGCAGAGTTAAAGTTTCTCTCCTGGAAGACAGCCTTGCTTCTGGCCATCACTTCAGCCAGAAGAGTATCCGAGCTACAAGCACTCATGGCTGTAGAGCCCTTCATCATCTTCTATGCTGACAGGGTGTCCCTCAGGACTAACCCATCCTTCATGCCCAAAGTGGTGTCAAGTGTGGCTGTCAACCAATCCATTCATTTACCCACCTTTTTCCCTAACCCACAAAACAAGGGGGAAAGGATCCTGCACTCTCTAGATGTGCAGAGACAGCTCAGATTCTATCTAGACAGGGCTAATTCATTCAGAAAGACTGATCAGTTGCTAGTTAGCTTTGCTGCAGGGGCAGAGGGCAAAGCCATATCCAAACAAACCATTTCCAAATGGATAGCACATTGCATCCATTTCTGTTACAAGCAACACGGGAAACCTCCCCCTAAGGGGGTCAGGACTCTACCAGAATAGCCTCCACCTCTGCAGCTTTCCTCAGAGGAGTCCCCACCATGGACATCTGTTCACACCTTCACCAAGCATTACCACCTGCCTATCTTCTCCAAATCAGGCTTTGTCACTGCAGTCTTGCAGAGCATCCTAGCCAGCCCCTAGTCTCTGACTGCCTCCACCCTTTTCCTCAGCTTTGGGAATTGAGACACATGTGATGACTGCAACAGTGAAACACAAAGAACATAGTACAGTTGTGTACACTTAACATAAATGTAGATGTTCGAGTGTATTCACTGTTGCAGTCCTGGTTTCCCTCCCTCCATCCCCCTTTTCTTCTCTCTCTCTCCTTACAAGGAACTTTTTGGTATTTGCTTTCTACTTATGGGGTTCTTCCACCATATCCTGGCTCCCACTTGGGGGCTCCTGACAGGGCAAGAAAAACTGATGTAATGGCGTTGGCTGCCTTACTTTATACTACTGACGGCCTGACGTCAGTCCTGAAGCGACAGCAACTGACGCAGAAATACTAAGCCTCTGGTATTCGGGCCGGCCGAGGGCTACCCTGGCAGGGATAACCCAAATGTGATGACTGCAATAGTGAATACACTCTAACATCTACATTTATGGTAAGTGTACACAACTGTACTTTTTATTTACCTCCTAAATTTCAAAGGAAATATCCTTCCAGTCCAGACCCATTTTTTCATAAGCCCTTCAAATCTGGCCAGCAGAAATCTGGAAAAGAGGTTCAAAAGGAAATGACAAGGTATCTCCAAAAAAGAAGTCTGAGTTCCCAGGATCCAACTGCCAAAGATAAGACTTCTGACTATATCCTTCTCTCCTACTTACTTCCTTTCCGTCTCTATCTCTGCCTTCGTCTGAAGATTGCAGGGACTCTGTTCTGTGCCATCCTGCACAGAAGTCAGCAGCCACATACTCTTGAGTGCACGGTTATAGACTCCATTGAAAATCTCCTCCAGTGTCCAGTTACATCAGATATTCTTCAGCCCCTAAAATATCAGCTTCATCTTATGCACCCACTTGTGTCAGACTTACTCCTATGGGGAGGGGGGTCATAAGCCAGTCCTTTCATAGCAGTGGGGATAAAGATTTTCATAACTCTTTCTGGTTATCAGGAATGAGGGAACCTAGAGGCCCATTCTAGATGTAAGTTAAACATTTTTCTTCTCATCCCAAATGTCATAATGTTGACATTTCAGGCCCTCTTCTCTCAAGACATTCTGGTCACTTTAGACATAAAAGATGCTTGCTTTCATATTCCCATTTACAAAAAGAATAAATTGTTTTAAGTTTTTTTTTTTTTTGCCTTAGAATTGCATTATCAATTTACTTTGCATTGTGGACTTTCTAATGTCCCAAGAGTCTTTACAAAAATGCCTTACTGCAGTGGTAGCCCATTGCAAGCTTCAAGTCATACATGTTCTGTTGTAAGGGCAATTTCCTGGTACCAACCTCAACCAATCAATAAACGTTCTAACACCTTATAATTTGCTATGAATGATTTCTGTGATACAGAATTTGCCCTGAACATAAAAAAGTCATTTCTGGTTACCATCTCACAAACTGGTATTTCTATGATGTTTTCTAGACACTTTCTGGATTACTGCATTTCTTCCCCCAGAAGAGATGCAGATTTACCATCAGCACTTCATTGGGCTCTCTGAACAGTCCGTATCCACTGCAAGAGAATTTCTGGGAGTTCAGTATTTCATGACCTCTTCTGTCCTCATGATACCACATATTAGATTTCACTTTATAAAGATCCTGCGGTTTCTGAAATTATTTTTGGCTCTGTACTCTCATCCTTTATCCTTCCCAGTTCCAGTTCAAAGTTTTGTGAAGAAAGAGCTCTTGGTAGGCCAAACAAGTCTTAGCTAACCAAGGGACGCCTTTCTCTCCTGTCAGACACCCTGTCAGACACCCTCGCACAGTGGCCACAGATGCCTCGGATTTTGTTTGTGTGCAGTTCCTCAGGGTTTCAAGGTACAGGGAATCTGGAAACCAAAGCACAGACAGAAGAACACTGACCCAAAAGAAGGTTATGTCTCTTTTAAATGTCCTGAAAACTCTGAATTAACTTTTCATATCCAGGAACTGTAGAATTTTTGTGTGTGTGTGCGCGCGCGTGTGTTGGTCTTAATTTTATACCTTTTAAGAAGCATTTCCAAGGACAGTACATGCATATAAATAGCAAGCACGTGCTGGCTTCAGTGCCATTTTGGGAGTGCAGCCAAAGCGCAAGTATGTATGTGTAATAGTTTGTTTATAAGTTTATCTAAGTTAAAGTTATTAACCTCAATGCTGATGAGCTTGTACATAGTAAAGCTACTTGAACAGAACCCACAGATGTTCGTCTGTTTTATCTTGACCAGATGAGCGATATGGTGTCAGAACTGGGATTCCAGAGACTACTTTTCAGAGCTAGGAGGTGCAGAGTTAACCGTGAGGTTAAACTAAGTGGACCTAGTACAAAAAAGGGCCAGAAATGAACTAAAGGTAATGAAAACTTGCACAATTTTTTTTTATCAAAAAGATAAAATGGAGCATTACAAGGGCATGGAATGCATTATTAAGCAAGCGAGAGGCATAAAAAGTTTATTAATCAAATGTAATGTTTAAAATTAAGATACTTGATAAAATGATTATCAGAAAAGCATATAAGGAGTTTGAAATTGCCTCGGAATTGTAAAACGAGCATGCTTAGAGTAAAACGAGCACAAGAAAAGTATAATGGGCATGAAAAAGAGGTTAAACAAGTAAAACGAATATAATAAAGGCCAAAAAGGGCACATTAAGCATAAATAAAACAAGGCGACTACATGTTTTTTGGCAGATTACTGTGCTTTGGCATAACCTACTATTCCACATTGATTGAAGCTGTTAAGGGTATAACTAGAGTAATTCAAAGTATCCCAGTGTGTAAAAGTGCTTACAGTGTGTGCTTATTACTGTGCATTTATTCCGAAGAGTTTGTGTGCAAAGTGCAACTATTTCATGAAGTGCAGTCAAAATACAGCCATTTCAAAACATTT
>NC_056733.1:55593434-55598434 GCF_019279795.1 Protopterus annectens
CTTCTATGTGACCCATCTGATCATGAAAGGGTTCGCATCAAGATCTAAGGATGTAATGGTGCCCCTCTACTCTTCCCTCATCAAACCCATTATTGAGTACAATGCACCAATTGGAATGTACCTGGCTAGACATCTCCAGCAGCTGGAGAGACCACGAAGGTACCTAACCAAGAGGATTACTGGCCTCAAACAGTTGCCCTGTGCAGCACGATTGAAAAAGCTAAGACTGTTCTCTGTTGCATACCGCTTTCTCAGAGGCGATCTCTGTCTAACGTACAGAGCCATGTCCAACCCAGAATTGTTGAACATGCTCCATCTTAGCAAAACCAAATCTACTCGAGCTACACGCTCTAGGGATATAAACCTCAACACAACAATGAATAGAACATGCTGGAGGGATAGATTCCCTTCACAGAGACTTCCCTTACTATGGAACAGGGTCCCGATCTACATAAAACAGAGCCCCTCACTATCACTCTTCAAGATGAACCTTGATGAGTGGATGGGTAACAGAAAGTTCACACCGGGGTCACACCAACAGCACTACTAGATAGGGGCCAAGGGTACTAGCTGCTAGTACAAGGGTCTAGGGAACTACTAAAGGGGCGGTGAATATCACACAATGTGGCTGGGCTAATATATGCCTTTGGACAGATAGCCCATTACCAACCTATGAACCTATATATATATATGTGTGTGTGTGTGTGTATGTGTATATCTATATATATATCTATATATGTGTGTGTGTGTGTGTGGATATATATATATATATATATATATATATATATATATATATATATATATATATATATATATGTTCATCGTGTTACCCTGCTGCAGTCATCACAGTTAGGTTATCCTGCCGTCAGGCAGTCCCGCAGTCGGCCCGAATTCCAAAGTCATGGTCCGGTGTGTCGGTTGCTGTCTCTTCTTCCCTGACGTCAGTGCGCCAGGGGTGTATAAGAGGCATCCGACGTCATTTTCTTTAGTCTTTCTTGCCGCGCGGTGCCCAAAGCAGAAGCAGCTCACAAGTGCCGGTCGGCCGACACCTGAGATTTTCGAATCGAATTTCAGTCCGAAGTCTTCAATAAAGCTAAGTACCCCTTTGGGGAACCTTTTCTTGCCTCAGTCCGATGTTAGAAAAAGTTAACAATTGCATTTCTTGTGGGAAGCAAATACCTCATAAGGACTTCCATTCTTATTGTATTCCTTGCCTAGGCCCAGACCACGACGTCACAGGTTGTCGGTTTTGTGCTAGGTTTAATAAACAAACTATCAAACGCTGTTTTGACTTCGCACTACATTACTTCGGTAGGAAATTTAATTATGTCATGCCTTCGGAGCAGCCGACGATCGGCATGCATAAAAAATGCAAGGATAAGGACAGTCAGCCTAGGACCAAGCCAGACTCAGAGGTCTCTGCTGGGCCTGTCGCCGGTTCTCCGGTTTTCAGTGAGGTGCCTACGCAGCCCCTGACGACCGCAGAAATGGAACCCCAGACAGCTGCGGATTCTCAAGCAGAGTGTACTAGGCTGACGCAGCCATCTTCATTAGGCCCTTCCCACACCAGAGCAGAAGGAGACTCCGGTGCAGTGGAAACACCTTCGGTTGCAGAAGGTGTCTTCAGACCGACTACACTCACCATTAAGTCTTATGCTAAGCTTAAAACTCCATTAAAACCAAAAAAGACTGTACATCAGTTTACAGTTCAAGACCCCATGCCTAAGAAACAAATGCTTACGATGGTTGACTATTTGATTACCCTAATCAGGGGTTCCCATCCCCTTCCAGATATACGACCAAGACAAGAGGAGGATTATGCTTCCTCTGGCCAGGTTTCAATTTCCTCAAATTCTTCTGAGGAACAGGATTACACTTTTCCCCCTTATGAAGACTCTGATGCTGAAGACTCTATCCCCTCAGCATCTCCCCCTGAAGACTACTCCTTTGGGGAAACTTTACATACCATGAGGGAACATTTCCACTGGGAAGGCCAGGACTACTCTGATTCTAAGAAAAGGCTCCGAGCGTTCCTTTTACTACCCGAGCACAGACCACTTGCTATCCCTCCAGTTTTAGACATTGTGGATGATGTTTACTTGGAGTCTAGTCTAAATCCAGACTCTCTACCTCCTGCTCCAGCCAAACCAGACAGATACTACAGAGTGCCTGACTCACACAAATTCCTTTATAAAAGCCCTGTGGCTGACCCAGAAACAATTTCCCAGGGTCCCAAAGGGGCTAAAGCTTCTATGGCTAAAAATCCTGTGCCCTCTGAAAGGGATTCCAGAGCCCTAGATAGATGGGGAAAGAAAATGTACACCTCAGCAACTCTGGCTATGAGGGCATTAAACTGTCAGTTTCACATGCTGAAATATCAGCAATTCCTAATGTCTCAATTAAAGCAAAAAATGAGCACACATAAAGAACAGTCTGAATTCAAGGAAATGCAGGATCTGTTGCATGCATCTGAACAGGTGGGCAAACATACTTTACAATGTGGATTTGATTAATTGGAAGCTTCCTGTAGAGCAGCTGTTACTGGGTCTGTCATACGTAGACATGCTTGGTTAAAAGAACAAACCCTGCCTGCTCATGTTAAAGCAAAATTATTGGATGCACCTTTACAGCAGGATGTATTATTTGGTGTCAAAGCAGAAGAAGTCTTAAAGAAAATGGAGGATAAGGCAAAGTCTATGCAGACGGTCAAGGATTTCTTACAGGTACAACCCCCTCGTTTCAGCAGATATTGGCCAACAAAAAACTGGTCCTTTCCGGCTTCTGACAGATCACAGAGGGGCAAATACAGACGCCAAAGGGGCAGAGGTCACTGACAAGGCCCTTAATAACCTCACCAATGGGTACTGCTACCCAGAAAGGAGGAGAAGACAGGCCCCAAGCTAGCAGAAGACAAACACAATGACTCAATCCTCAAACTACCAAGCAAATCTCTCCTGGCAGCTCCCTTGGGAGGAAAATTTGCATTTTTTTCAGACAACTGGCACAACATCACAAAAGACAAATGGGTCCTAAACATTGTCTCACAAGGATACAAATTCCACTTTCATACCTTGCCAAGGAAAAAAGGAATGCCAAACCTGTCACCAAATCAACGGGCAGAGGCACAAAAACAAATTACAGCTCTCATGGACATGAGAGCCATTCAACAGGTACCTACACAGGAGCAGGGACAAGGATTTTACTCAAGACTCTTTCTAGTCCCAAGAAAAGACAAATCATGGAGACCCATTCTGGATCTTTAAATTCTGAACACCTATCTGCAAGTACCAAAATTCAAGATGCTAACATTACAGCAGCTTCTTCCCATGCTGGGCAAGAATGCTTGGCTAGTAACGTTGGACCTCAAGGAGGCATACCTGCATGTCCCTATCAGACAAAATTGCAGAAGATACCTCAGCTTCATTGCATGTTCAACACACTATCAATTCTCTGCACTGCCCTTTGGCTTATCTACTGCACCCAGGGTCTTCACAAAATGCCTGGCACCAGTAATTGCATACTGCAGACAAAGAGGAATTCAAATATACCCATACTTGGACGACTGCCTTATTCAAGCAGAAAGCAAGGACATTCTTTTAAAGCATCTGGGATTTGTCAAACACCTTCTAAGTTGCCTAGGGTACACAGTAAACGAAAAGAAATCAAAACTAGTGCCCTCACAAAACATAATATTCCTGGGTGCCAGCTTGAATACAATGGCCCAGATGGCTTATCTCACGCCAGACAAGCAACAACAGCTGACTCAATATTTCAAAATAATGGCAACAAAGACCCAACTCCCTGCAAGAAAAATTCTGCAGGCCTTGGGATTCATGGCATCTTGCATACTACTAATACCATTTGCAAAACTGCATATGAGGAAATTACAATGGTACCTGAAAAGCGTATGGACTCAGCACAGCCACAGCTTGGAAACAATGATACCACTCATTCCCTGCCTTCAACAGGAGTTTCTATGGTGGGCACAGGCATGTCACCTCAACAAGGGTCAACCTTTCATCTTACCCACAGCCAGGCAAACTATGACAACAGATGCATCGGACTATGCTTGGGGAGCACACATGGCAGAACAGTGCATTCAGGGCAAATGGACTACAGATCAAAGGCATCTGCATATCAATCAAAAAGAAATGCTAGCAGTACAGAATTCCCTAACAGCTTTCAAGGACCTCTTACACCCAAGACAACTAATAATAAAGATGGACAAAACCACAGTAATGTGGTACATAAACAAGCAAGGGGGCACACATTCCTACCCTCTATGCACGCAAGCAATGACCTTGTGGAGCACAGCACTGTCTTACCAGGTTCAGTTACAAGCACAATTCCTGCCAGGAAAGAAAAACACTTTGGCAGACGACCTAAGCAGAAACATCATGGATCCACACGAGTGGAAACTAGATCCACAAGTATTTCCAATGATAGCTCAGAAATGGGGATGCCCACACACAGATATGTTTGCCAGCCCCCAAAACTAACAACTTCAAAAATTTTGCACAAGGACATTCCATCCACAAGCTTGGAAAGTGGACGCCCTGTCATTCAGTTGGAAAACATTAACAGTGTATGCCTTTCTTCCACTGCCTCTTCTAGCAAAGGTATTCCTGAAAGTCAGATTAGAGAGGCCACAAATGATACTCATTGCACCAGACTGGCCACGCCAGCATTGGTATCCAATTCTAAGGAACATGGCCCACGGCCCACCATTGATTTTACCACAAATTCCCCACCTGCTCACCCAGCGAGACAATCAGATTCTACACAGCCAGCTCAAGACTTTAAACCTGGCTGCATGGCAAATTACCTAAACAACCAGCCAACTCCTCTATCCAAAGCTGTTATGGATGTCATTCTGGAGGCCAGGAGGCCCAGCACCAGAAAAACCTATTCAGACAAATGGAAAAGATTGTGCACCTGGAACCAGGCTAAAGGCCAAAATCCCCTTGATCCAAACATTCCTCAGATTCTACAATATTTAA